>NC_043702.1:89651270-89666469 GCF_006229205.1 Suricata suricatta | reverse complement strand
TTTCATTCTTTCTCATTGCCATGTAATACTCCATTGTATATATATACCACATCTTCTTGATCCACTCATCAGGTGAGGGACATTTAGGCTCTTTCCATGATTTGTCTATTGTTGACAGTGCTGCTATGAACATTGGGGTACATGTGCTCCTATGCATCAGCACTTCTTTATCCCTTGGGTAAATCCCTAGCAGTGCTATTGCTGGGTCATAGGGGAGTCCTATGGATAGTTTTTTGAGGAACCTCCACACTGTTTTCCAGAGTGGCTGCACCAGTTTACATTCCCACCAACAGTGTAGGAGGGCACCCGTCTCTCCACACCCTCGCCAGCATCTATAGTCTCCTGTTCATTTTAGCCACTCTGACTGGCGTGAGGTGGTATCTCAGTGTGGTTTTTATTTGTATTTCCCTGATGAGTGATGCTGAGCATCATTTCATGTGCATTTGGCCAATTACAACCTGTTTCTAGCTGGGTCTCATGGATTCATCTACATTTTCTCTTATGTTTCAAACCATATCAGAGGCTCAATTTCTAACTCTAAACAGAGTGGTGTTGTTTCCAAAGTTAGATCATCATAATCCTATTCAGTGGGAAATGCTTTCACACAAGGTGTCACCGGCTTTTCTCTTCCTGCATCTCTGCTAGAGGTGAGCACAAAAAGAACATTAAGAAATTTCTCTGTGCTGAAGCAGTCTGGCCTGAGATTAGGTTCTGTTAAGGAACAGTGGGCCTGGAAACGAAACTTCGATTTCTTTTGCCTTGCAGTCCACACAAGCACTTCCACCTGCTCTGGGGAGGCATCAGGAACTATGGACCTGCTGGAATCCTCCCTTCCCACAGGTGGATCACAGCACTGCATGTTCCTGTGGGTACTTGAGGGTCACATTTCTATGTGAGAGTTTGTGTGTTGCTTCCTTTTTTGTGCCATCTCTCCCAATTTCCCTTTTTGCTACTAAAGGAGCCCTTCATCTGTTGTCTGTCTTCCCTGTGAGAATACAAAACCATGACTTTTAGAGGTTTTTATTTAAATTCCTGTAAGTTAACACAGTGTGATATTAGTTTCGGGTGTAAGATGGTGATGCAACACTTCCTGGTGCTCATCACAAGTGTGCTCCTTAATCCCCATCGCCTGCTTCACCCATCCCCCCACCAATCGGTTTGTTCTCTGTTGTTAAGTGTTTCTTTGATGCTTCCTTTTTTAGCCATCTCTATGAATTTCCCTTTTTGTCACTAAAGGAGCTCTACCTTTGTTTGTTGTCTGTCTTTCCAGTGAGAGTACAAAACCATGACTTTTCATGGATGTAGCTACAGTATCTAGACCACAGTTTGCACATCAAAGGCACTCAGTAAATATCTATAGAATGAGTCTGTTCTCTAATTGTGTATGTTGGTAAATTCCCACCAACCCACTGTCTCCTACGTGAAACACACACTGGACAATAGTCAAGACAACGGTCGCTGGTGAGGAAAGAGTAATGGTAATGGTAAAGCAGGTGGGAAAATGGTAAAGCTGGTGGGGAAAGGTAATGGTAAGCAGGACCCTGGTGCCATAGGACCTGGGACACTGGACAGGTTATTGAAGGTGGGTCAGCAAGGATTCTGTTATCAGAACCAAGACTAGAGCTTTGATTCCATATTTCCCTAGACGAAGGCCTCAAGTCCTGGGGTGAACCCCAGTCTCCATAAGAGTCTCTGACCTCGAACTAAGAAGAGATGAGCATCACAGGGACAGAAGTCAAGGCAAAGCATGAGTGAGCTTTATCTCCCTAATTCTTTTGGCTGATGGAATGCCTACGAATTGATTAGAATCAGGCATCTTTGGCCCTTGTGGGGCAGAGTGTTAATTGAGTTGTTAAACAGCTGAATTGTGGACAAATAATTATTTAAATCTCTTTATTAGGAAAAAATTTTTAAAAATCACCTCAATATCCTTTCTACTTATCTCTGAAAACTGACTGCCTAATAGCAGGGAAAAAAAATCTTTTTTCCACAAGATGCCCCATGATGTCCTGGAATACTGGCAGAAGAGAGTAGGCCAAAGTACCTCCAAAGAACTAATTTCAGGCTCATAAATGGTCATATTGGCTCATGGCAGGGGGAAACCTCTTCATATTTATTCCATTAGAGTTTGCTGGTCGTCTGCTGCCTTGTCAACCTTTACTGTTCTGTTGGAAGACACCGAGAGCCGCTCCTGTTCTCTCCACACAGGTCTGTCTGGTCTCTGGGCCAGTGCAGTAGATCTTCTGGCCGCTGAGAACCCAACCCCTATCAATTTGGCCTGGATTTATTGAACTGCATTAGTAGGGAATTATGTATCACACGGACATCAAGGTCATATATAGTGAGTCCTGTCCTATATTTCTAAGCCCCCCTCTGTGTTTGCACCTCTCTCTGCCCAGAAATTTTTTGTGTTCCTCTGAATTTCCACATCACCAGCTATAAAGTGCCCATTTCTCTTTCCCAGCTGCTCCCTTGTGTTATTTATGATTGGCCCAGGAGAAAATGTCCATTCAAATCAGAAAGAGATTATATCAGAGAAGAGAGAGATTTGGCAATGCTATTTGGAGTTGCAACCTTTGACATTAAAAAAATAAAAAGTGCCAAGCAAGGGCTGCCAGGGAAGGTGACTGTCGAGCGTGTGGCAGCTGACAGGAAAGTCCTCTTGGCTGATGACTGGCTGGGGGCATTACTGAATGTGTGATCTAAGACCTTTAGGAATTGATTGCTTTTTTGGTGAAAGAATTGTTTAAGAATAAGCAAGTTAAAAATTATTATTGTCACCCACTTTTTACCAGGGCTAACATAAGCAAGTGAATTATCTTTTAAGAAATATGATAGGAGTCGACCTTTGGGGAAACTGAAAGCTTCCTGCTTGATCTGGTCTAATCACTACAAACTCCAGGGGTCCCTGTTCAATGAAACAATTTAAAAGACCTCTGGTATTCTCACTAGCTTTCTGAAAATGTTAGCATAAATTCTGTAGTACCTGATGGATTTGTTTGCTCCACATAATTGACGTTTAGTGTTAATTCTACATTTAAAGGGACCTTGAGACATGTGCCCAGGACACTGCTGGATAAATTCCTTGTTTACAGATGTGCTAAGGATGCCAATAGTAATTCAGAAATTGCTTGGACTGACATTCTACCTTCCAATTTGGGGTCATTGGCTCCCATAGATTTGCCATGTCAGCTTGGGGGGTCTGTGTAATTCCTTATGGGTCTGAAACTGTGTGGTTCTATGATAGATGGAGGAGTTTCTAAGTTGCTTAGGAGTTGCTAAGTGAGCTATGAACATGTCCTGTTGCAGGAAAGTGTGATGTTCAGTGTTATAGCCTCTATTCACCTAACCCTCAGCCCTGAGGTTTGGTTCTCCTTTAAACTACCAGGATGTACCCTGCCACCAACCTACTTCCTTGAGCTGGTAACCTCTGAGTCCACCTTGGCTCCTCTCTGTCCCTTAGTCCCCACACCAGCTCATCATTGAGGCCTCTTGTGTCTTCTCCCTAATTACCTCTTGAGTCTTTTTGCTTCTTCCCATCAGCGTGGGGCAAGCCGTTTCTCTCTCCTGGACAACTGCTAGAGCCTCAGTGTTCTTACTGCTACTCTTGCTCCCCACCCAGCCTCTAACCAGTCTCTTTGAAGGAACTTGTGTGATGCTAACAATGTGAACTATTTATGTCAATCCAGAGCCTAAAACACTCTGTAGTTTAAAGTCCAATGTCCTTGCTGTGGCTTTGAAGGTTCTGCATGATCTGACCCCTCCTTGCTTTTCTAGTCTTGTCCTATTGAATATGTCTGGGCATGTTGGCTTTCTTTCAGTAACATGTCAATCTCTTTCCTGCCGTTGGTCCTTGGCTAATGTACTTTTCTCTACTAGGAACATTTTCCCACCCTCCCTTCTCCCCTTCACATAGCCAACTCCTCTTCAACTTAACATTTCAGTCTAGATTTTACTTCCTCCATGGAGTCTCTTCCTCATTATTGTAATTTTATATTGTCAATATTGTAAAGTGGCACAGATCTCACTAATAACTGATTGCTGAATGCCTGTTGGGTTGTAGGCTGCAAGAGGACATGGCATCTGTATTGTTCACAAGGCCTGGAACAGATCATATGCTCAGTAAATATTTGTTGCATGCATGAGGATCTGTAGAAATGGTTGATCACCCCTTCTTAAATGTGTTTTTCATATAGAATACCTATATCTATATATAATATATAAATATATTTTCTCTCTCTATAATATATATTAAATATATATAACATATATGTTATATATGTATATATGTAATATATATATAACCTGTGTTATCAGCATTCTGAGTAAGTTTCATTTTAATTAGTCATCCTGTGTCAATCCTTTTGTGGCCATTTATGTTCAGATGGAAATGCAAATATAGGTGTCTTTCATGCTGTATCCTTTTTGCTTTTTTTTTTTTTGTCTTTTTCAGGGTCTGTGTCTTTCTTTTCTCATTCTACATATTTTTCAAACACATACAGGGATGTTTTTGAGGGACAGGAATGGATTAGAGGCATTCATCTTGTACTATTTTGTGCTTAATCTCGTAAAAGAATTTCTTGGTAACGGTGAAATTTACAACCGTCCCTGGTCATAGTACCTTTCAGAAATATTGCTGAGTAAAAAATCCAAGTTAAAGATGAAGAAGTTTGTTGGCTTACCACACATTCCAGCTATAGAATTGCTCCTGGTGACTTGCCTGGGGCTGGATCTCAGCCTCTGTATTTATGAAACTTTGCTGCCATAAAGTGAGTAGGCGAGAAATGGTATTATGTTGTGCTCATGAGGTTTGCTTCAGGGGAATGGATGCCATTTCTTGACACAAAATACCATGGATTTTGGCATCTTCAGGTTAGCACCAGCCCATCTTTCTGTCATGATACTGGACATTTTCAACTAATCGTTACTGCTTTGGTTTGATAGGAACATTGGTATCTTTCTTGCCATGGGCAGCATCTCTTTGGGTTTCATGAAGGATTCAATGCACTTTTAAGCTTTTTCAAAGACAGTTGGAGGCTTCAAATGGTGGTGTGAAACCAGCCCTCATCATGTTCCTGGAAGACTTCAACGTTTTCATTTAGTTTCAGCAAGGACAGTCAACATCATCAGCATGTGTGATTATCTCAGTAATGAATTTAATTTACCCTTTTGAGTTGAGAATTTTTCTTTAGCATATTTATGATTTTAGTATTTAAATTTCAGAAAGTATTTTATGTTTACTTATTTGCTTTACCTGGAAGTAACCTTTATATTAGGTTTGCAGAATCATCATTTAACAAATTATCCTAATTTTCAAAAACACTTCTAATGTTAATTGAATTGGCTATCTGTATGTTTTCCTTTTATGTATACAGTAAACTTAATGTTATTTAGATTGTTCTGTTTTGGGAGTACTTAGGTCCCTTGCCTTTCCTTTTTTCTTTCTTTCATTCTTTCTTTTTCTTTTTGTCTCTCTCTGCCTGCCTTTTGAACTGGTTTTATCTCCACAGAAGAAGGAACAGGGCCATATCAGGTAATCAACATGTGCTTATCATATTTATATGCCTAATTCTGTCTCTACTCTGTGGGAGCTCACCGTTCCCCTAGGAAGGGGTACCCCTGAAAAAGTTGTGATCCTTTTAAGATGGCTTATTATGAGACAGTAAGTGATGGTTCAGACTACATGAGAGGGATGGGAGGTTGCTGAGATAGAGGACAGAAAGGCAAGGCTGAGGAGAGGCAGCCTCTGAGCTGCAATGGCTTCAGAGGGTTTGGGAGAAGTAGATACAGAGCAGATAGCATCAGAGACCATCAAGGGACCAGCTTTCAGCCAGGGATTTATGATGGACAAACAGGGGAAAAGACTTTGGGGGCAGAGTGGGCTGGCTTGCAGAGGACTTGGATTTTTGGACAGGGCCTGACTTCAGAGGGTCATGTAAGAGGATTTTTGGCTTTGTGTGGTAGGCGAAGGGAAGGCACTGATGATTTTGACCCAATCCCTGAAATTCAAAAGAATTAGCATGATTCCTTGTAAGGAGCTTTGGCTAAAGTCTTGACAGAGCAAAAGCTGAATGAAAGTTTCAAATTAAGTTTGGGGAGATGTGTCAGTTAACATTAAAAGTTTTAATCCTTTTAGTTTTCAGAGATGAGTAAGAATTAGCTTACTGTCATTTTTGCCTTCTTTTGCTTGTCCCTTTTTATGTTCACTGATAGGAGATTTGCATTTGAAAAGTTTTATTATATATTCCAGTAGGAAAATTGCACATTGTTGATAAATGTATCTTTTATAATCCTTGCTGTTATTGGAACACTACTAATTTTATTAACACTTTCTCAAAGGAAAATGAAAGTGAAATGAATGCCCATGCAGCCCCTTCATTATCTTGTCTGCCCTTGCCTCACTTGCGTTGCCAAAATTCTAAGGGAGAAACAAAGGGGGCTGCCCAGTAATTTTCTTTTCATATGACATTTCAGCACTCCTCCAGTCCATTGCTGTAATGAAAATTGGCAGCTGTTGAGAAAAAGAGTAACCACTCAGAGGAAAGCACCTGCTACATGGACCATGAACAGCAGAGGAGCCACTGCAGCCCAAATACGATGCCATTTTTCAAAAGTGTTAGAGGCATCCTGTTAGATGTGCAGAGGTACTTATTCTCGGGGCAGGAGATAGGCAGACCATTCCATCCCAAATGTCTAGTTATCCATCATCTTGCTTACATGATTAAAAGTTTGAAGTTTAAAGGAAATAATGCCCCAAGAGCATTATTCAGCAATAAGTTAGGGTACAAGATATCTTAGTAGCATTAACATCAAAGGTTTTTAGGTTCTTACCAGTTGTTTTTTCCTTTTTTATGGAATGTTCCATTTACCAGAAGTTAAAGCAAGATCAGATTGATGTACTCTGAAGAATGACTAAGGAATGATTTTCTTGTCACAGGAATGGTGTTTTAACAAATAGACCATTTCAATGTTGAATTTCGAAGGAGCTTTCTTAGGTCTGTGTTTACTGCAGTGATAGGGCAGTGATCAGAATCTGCTAGCAACTTTGCTTTGAGAATTTCTCTGAGACAGTAGATAAGACACAAAATAATCACGCTCCTTTTCCTTAAACCTCAAATAATATCACCAGCAGTGTCCCTCACAATTTTAAATCAGCTTTGCTCTGAGTGACTTTTGGCTTTCCTCTAAATAAGCTGCACTATAAAAGCATGAGGATTTTTCATCAATGGAGATAATCAAAAGAGTGTGCTTAAGACTGTGAGGGAAGTTTCAAAAGTGGGCCCCCAAGTGATTTTCATCAGTGGAAACATCATTGGGACAGCATCATTTCTGGAGACGATGAACTTAAATAAGAAAGTATGCAACTAAGAATATGCATTCTTTGACATTTGTTACAGTTAAGTGCTATAGTAATTAACAGCATGAGATTTGGACCCAGATAAACTGAGTCTGAATTGTAGTTCTGCTACTTTGGAGAAGTTCCTAGCTCTCAGAGTCTCAGATTCCTCCAGGTAAAAGGGATATTGGAATCGGTGTTTGTTAGGACTAGGTTACTTGGAATAAAGATAAACTGAATCACATATATAGATGTATATGTATATAGTTATATATTCATCCACATATCCATCAATCCATTCATCTAGCCATCCATTTCACACAGCCCCCAGAATGGTAGCTATTGTTATAATGTGAAATTGTCATTGAAATGATCCCTCCTGTTTTTTATGGTTTAAACTTCTTGGTTGTTCCTTCCTTCTTTCTCTTTCTTTCCCCTTGTGTCCTCCTTTTCCATATGGAAGTTTTCTTTCTCCCCCATCATGTTTTCCCTCCCTTTCTTTCATCTGTCATTCTTGTAAATCAAAAGTGGCTTCAGCAGTGGGCCTGCTTCCTCAGCACTTAGAATGAGTGAGGGTGAGCAAGCTCTGTGGAACCCACTTGGATCTCTGCCTTTCATGCAGAGCTGCAAGAGACTCAGTGTCCTTGGTAACAGGGCCTATCTCTGAGGCCTCTCTGCCTGTTTTGCACCTTCTCTGAGTGACTTTTACTTTGAGCTCTGGACTGCTTCTCAGAGTGGACGGCACACATAGTCCTTCTGTTTCCATCATCAGCCCCCTCTCTTCTCTAGTACTTTCTTTTCCCATCAGTGTGAGAACATCCATCCATCATGATAATATTAGACAGTTTTCTTTTTTTTAATGTTTATTTATTTTTGAGAGAGAGTGAAAGTGGGGGAGAGGCAGAGAGAGAGAGAGGGGGACAGAGGATCTGAAGTGAGCTCTGTGCCAACAGCAGGGACCCAGATGTGGGGCTCAAACCCAGAAACATTGAGATCATGACCTGAGTTTATGTTGGAAGTTCAACCTACTGAGCCACCCAGGTGCCCCCAGAACAAGACAGTTTTCTTTCCTGGTTTTGGAGTTAAACATTAGGACTGTGATTCTCAGCCAGGGTGCTAGGATCTTTTAGAGGGAAAAATCAGCATTTTTCTGAGAAACAGGCAGGCATGTTGGGTACAGTTTGAGAAGCATAATTATTGTCATGATGCAATGTTAAGACAAAGCCAAAAAACACAAAACACTTATTTTCTTAAGTAAAAATGTGGATAATAAGCTAGGCACACAAACCTCACTCTGTGAGGATACCCTGAAGGCAGACTTTATCTTTGGAATGATAGAAATTATCAATAAGAAGATTTATAGTCTGATTTTTTTTTGAGGGGGAACTGCATGAAAGTATTATAGTTGCCAAATAGGGCAGAAGCTTTTTAAAAAGTACAAAAACTGTTGAGAAACACTGTTTATTTAAGAAGTTAGCAATAATAGTCATCACAACCCAAAAAAGACAGCCTGACCTGGAAGCTCCAGGGAGACTCGTTCCGTGTTTAATGAGAAGCTGTAAGAGAAACCAGCTGAGACTGACATGTCCAACTGTATTTGTTTGGGGAATTTTAATTTGATGTTAACTTGCTCATCACAGAAATTCACAGGAGGTCTCAGCCATAACAGGCACCACTTTGTACTTTTATAAGTAGAAATAGCAATTCTTGCATGGACTGGAAGAATAAATTGATGATAGCTTCCTTTGGGTTTTACCACTTGCCCCAACATCACTGGCTACTTCATCTTCCTTTAAGAAAAAAGAAATGCTGCTATTTGTGCTCAAAGCCATAAAAATCTCTAGTTTCACTAACGTGGATCTTCCAGATGTTGATACTTTGGATGTTCAGCTATGGCTGTTACATCTTACTTACCCAATGACATATAATGAATTGATTATTATTCCTTGAAGGGCTGACCTGGGTTTGCCATAAGCATAAACTGAAAACACCAGCTTTTGAACTGTAACTTTCCGACTGACCTTGTGAACTCTCCTTTGCATGGGATGTCATGGGTATGGGGAGCAAACACAGAAAACATCATACAATGGAAACCACATCGGATCTAAACAGATGTAACATTTAGATGGGGTCTACCCATCTAAACAGATATAAATGGGTTTGAGTCTTGGGCCTGACATTAAATAGATGAAAGGGATTGAGCAATATAGCTATTATATAGGTTTTTGAACCCACTTTTCTTGTCTATTAAATAAGGATGATTTGACTCTCTCTGCAGTGGTTCTGTGAGTTTTGAAGACATGCTTAGGAAGTGCCTAGCAAAATACCAAGTACATAGCACAGTTTGGAATCTCATTTTTTAAAATGTTTTATTTATTTTTGATACAGAGAGAGACAGAGCATGAGACGGGGAGGGTCAGAGAGAGAAGGAAACACAGAACCGGAAGCAGGCTCCAGGCTCTGACCTAGCTGTCAGCACAGAGCCCGACGTGGGGCTCAAACCCACGAACGTGAGATCTGATCTGAGCCGAAGTCGGAGGCTTAACCGACTGAGCCACCCAGGTGCCCCTGGAATCTCATTTTTATCAGGATGCACAATGGCTAAATCCTCTAATGTCGAAGTTGAACTTGTTAAATGGTATGTTTAATATATTCATTGCTAAATACACATTCTTTTTTAAAAAATATAATTTACTGTCAAATTGGTTTCCATACAATACCCATTATTCAATGCCCTCAATGCCCATCACCCACTTTCCCCTCTCCCCCACCCCCCATCAACCCTCAGTTCCCCTTATTTGAGTCTCTTAGGGTTTGCCTCCCTCTATCTATGTAACTTTTTTCCTTCTTCCCTTCCCCCATGGTCTTCTGTTAAGTTTCTCAAGATTCACCTATGAGAGAAAACATATGTTATTTATCTTTCTCTGGGTGACTTATTTCACTTAACATAATACTCTTCAGTTCCGTCCATGTTGCTGCAAATGGCAAGATTTCATTCTTTCTCATTGCCATGTAGTATTCCATTGTATATATAAACCACATTTTTATCTCTTCCTCAGTTGATGGACATTTGGGCTCTTTCCATGATTTGGCTATTGTTGAAAGTGCTGCTATGAACATTGGGGTACATGTGCCCCTATGCATCAGGACTTCTGTATTCCTTGGGTAAATTTCTAGCAGTGCTATTGCTGGGTAGTTCTATTTTTAATTTTTTTGAGGAACCTCCACACTGTTTTCCAGAGCGACTGCATCAGTTTACACTCCCACCAACAGTGTAAGAGGGTGCCCATTTCTCCACATCCTCACCAGCATCTATAGTCTCCTGATTTGTTCATTTTAGCTACTCTGACAAGAGTGAGGTGGAATCTCAGTGTGGTTTTGATTTGTATTTCCCTGATGATGAGTGATGTTGAACATCATTTCATGTGTCTGTTAGCCATCTGGATGTCTTCTTTGGAAAAGTGTCTATTCATGTCTTCCACACATTTCTTCCTGGGTTATTTGTTTTTCAGGTGTGGAGTTTGGTGAGTTTATTCCTTACAGATTTTGGAAACTAGCCCTTTATGTGAGATGTCGTTTGCAAGTATCTTTTCCCATTCTATCAGTTGCTTTTTAGTTTTGTTGATTGTTTCCTTTTCCATGCAGAAGCTTTTTATCTTGATGAGGTCACAGTAGTTCATTTTTGCTCTTGATTCCCTTGCCTTTGGAAGTGTGTAAGAAATTGCTGCAGTTGAGGTCAAAGAGGTTGTTTCCTGTTTTCTCCTCTAGGATTTTGATGGATTCCTGTCTTAAATTCAGGTCCTACATCCATTTTGAGTTTATTTTTCTGTGTGGTGTAAGAAAGTTGTCTGGTTTCATTCTTCTGCATTTGCTGTCTAGTTCTCCCAGCACCATTTGTTAAAGAGGCTGTCTTTTTTCCATTGGACA
The DNA here is from genome assembly GCF_006229205.1 of Suricata suricatta. Classification (NCBI taxonomy): domain Eukaryota; kingdom Metazoa; phylum Chordata; class Mammalia; order Carnivora; family Herpestidae; genus Suricata; species Suricata suricatta. The sequence continues at coordinate 89,655,206 of NC_043702.1, read as the reverse complement.
CTCTTTCATACTTTGTCAAAGATTAATTGGCCGTACATTTGTGGGCCCAGTTCTGAGTTCTCTATTCTATTCCATTGGTCTATGTGTCTGTTTTTGTGCCAATACCACACTGTCTTGATGATGACAGCTTTGTAGTAGAGGCTAAAGTCTGAGATCGTGATGCCTCCCATTTTGGTTTTATTCTTCAATATTACTTTGCTTAACTGGGGTCTTTTGTGGTTCCATACGAATTTGAGGAGAGTTTGTTCTAGCTTTGAGAAGAATGCTGGTGCAATTTGATTGGGTTGCATTGAACATGTATATTGCTTTGGGGAGTATTGACATTTTAACAATATTTAGTTTTCCAATCCATGGGCATGGAGTGTTTTTCCATTTCTTTGTATGTTCTCCAATTTCCTTCATAAATTTTCTATAGTTTTCAGCATACAGATCTTTTATATATTTGGTTAGGTTTATTCCTAGGTATTTTATGGTTCTTGGTGCAGTTGTGAATGGGATCAGTTTCTTTTTTTTTCTCTCTTTTTTAAAAAATAGTTTATTGTCAGATTGGTTTCCATATAACACCCAGTGCTTCTCCCCACAAGTGCCCCCCACCATGACCATCACCCCCTCCCTCCCTCCCCCTCCCACTTCAGTCCATGGGGGATCAGTTTCTTGATTTCTCTTTCTGTTGCTTCATTATTGGTGTATAAAAATGCACCCGATTCTGTACATTGATTTTGCACCCTGTGACTTTGCTGAACTCCTGTATCAGTTCTGGATGACTTTTGGTGGAGTCTGTCGAGCTTTCCATGTCGTCTGCGAAAAGTGAAAGTTTGACTTCATTTTTGCCAATTCTGATGCCTTTTATTTCCTTTTGTTGTCTGATTGCTGATGCGAGGACCTCCAACACTCGTTTAAACAACAGTGGTGAGAATGGACATCCCTGTTGTCTTCCTAACCTCAGGGAGAAAGCTCTCAGTTTTTCCCCATTAAGGATGATAGTAGCTGTGGACTTTTCATAAATGGCTTTTATGATGTTTAGGTATGTTCCTTCTATCCCAACTTTCTCGATGGTTTTTATTAAGAAAGGATGCTTCATTTTGTCAAATGTTTTTTCTGCATCTATTGGCAGGACCATATGGTTGTTTTCTTTTGTTAATGTGATGTATTACATTGATGGGTTTGTGAATATTGAACCCAGGAATGAATCCCTCTTGATCATGGTGAATAATTCTTTTTATATGCTGTTGAATTCAATTTGCTGGTATCTTGTTGAGAATTTTTGCATCCATATTCATCCATTCATCCAGGATATTGGCCTGCAGTTTTTTTTCTCTCTCTCTCTCTCTTTTTTTTTTTGGCTGGGTCTCTGTCTGGTTTGGGAATCAAAGTGATGCTGGCTTCATAGAATGAATCTGAAAGTTTTCCTCCCAATTCTATTTTTTGGAACAGCTTGAGAAAGATAGGTATTAACACTGATTTAAATGTCTGGTAGAATTCCTCAGGGAAGCCATCTGGTCCAGAAGTCTTATTTGCCGAGAGATTTTTGATAACTGATTCAATTTCTTCACTAGTTATGGGTCTGTTCAGATTTTCTATTTCTTCCCGTTTGAGATTTGATAGTGTGTGGGTGTTTAAGAATTTGTCCATTTCTTCTATGTTGTCCAGTTTGTTGGCATATAATTTTTCATAGTATTCCCTGATAGTTGCTGAGGGACTGGTTGTAATAAATCCATTTTCCTTCATGATTTTACCTATTTGGGTCCTCTCTCTTTTCTTTGTGAGAAGCTGGGCTAGAGGTTTATCAATTTTGTTTTGTTTTGTTTTTTTTCTTCACAATACCAACTCTTTGTTTCATAGATCCATTCCACGTTTTTTTAAAATTCTATATTGTTTATTTCTGCCCTCATTTTATTATTTCTCTTCTTCTGCTGGGTTTGCAGTGTCTTTGCTGTTCTGTTTCTAGTTCCTTTCGGGGTGCTGTTAGATTTTGTATTTGTGCTTTTTCTAGTTTCTTGAGATAGGCCTGGATTGCAATGTATTTTCCTCTTAGGATTGCCTTTGCTGCATCCCAAAGGTTTTCAGTTGTTGTATTTTCATTTTCATTTGTTTCCATATATATTTTAACTTCTTCTCTAATTGCCTGTTTGACCCATTTGTTCTTTGGTAGGATGTTCTTTAACCTCCATGCTTTTGGAGGTTTTCCAGACTTTTTCCTGTGGTTGATTTCAAGTTTTATAGCATTCTGATCTGCAAGTGTGCATGGTATGATCTTATTTCTATTATATTTATTGAGGGCTGCTTTATGACCCAGTATGTGACCTATCTTGGAGCATGTACCATGTGCACTTGAGAAGAAAGTGTATTCCATAGCTTTGGGATGTAGAGTTCTAAATATATCTGTCAAGTCTATCTGGTCCAGTGTGTCATTCAGGGCCATTGTTTCTTTACTGATACTCTTTCTAGTTGATCTATCCATTGCTGTAAGTTGAGCATTAAAGTCCCCTGCAATGAGCACATTCTTATCAATAAGATTGCTTATATTTGTGATTGTTTTATATATTTGGATTCTTCCAAATTCAGTGCATCAACACTTATAATTGCTAGCTCTTCCTGATGGATATACCCTGTAATTATTATATAATGCCCTTCTTCATCCCTTGTTACAGCCTTTAATTTAAGCTCTAGTTTGTCTGATATAAGTATGTCTACTCCAGCTTTCTTTTGACTTCCAGTAGAATGGTAGATAGTTCTCCATTCTCTCACTTTGAATCTGAAGGTGTCCTCAGGTCTAAAATGAGTCTCTTGTAGCACTGGGTGTTGTATGGAAAACAATTTGACAATAAAATATTATGGAAAAAAAAATAAATAAAATGAGTCTCTTGTAGACAGCAAATAGATGGGTCTTGTATTTTTTTTAATCCATTCTGATACCCTATATCTTTTGATTGGAGCATTTAGTCCATTTACATTCAGTTATATTAAAAAATCTGGGTTTAGAGTCATTGTGTTATCTGTAGGTTTCATACTTGAAATGATATCTCTGGTACTTTGTGTTCCTTGCAACATTTCCCTCACAGAGTCCCCCTTAGCATCTCTTGTCAGGCTGGTTTAGTAGAGATGAATTACTTCAGTTTTTGTTTGTTTGGAAAACCCCTCATCTTTCCTATTCTGAATGATTGGTTTGCTGGATAAAGGATTCTTGGCTGCATATATTTCCTGTTCATCACATTGAAGATTTCTTGCCATTCCTTTCTGGCCTGCCAAGTTTCAGTAGATAGGTCTCTTACTACCCTTGTGTGTCTACCTTTGTATGTTAAGGCCCATTCATCCCTAGCTGTTTCAGAATTCTCTTTTTATCCATATATTTTGCCAGTTTCACTATGATATGTCATGCAGAAGATCAATTCAAATTACATCTCTTTGGAGAAGTGTATATTTATGTCTTCTGCCCATTTCTTCATTGAGTTATTTGTTTTGTGGGTGTGAAGTTTGGTGAATTCCTTGTAGATTTTAGATACTAGCCCTTGATCTGGTATGTCATTTGCAACTATCTTTTCCCATTCTGTCAGTTGCCTATTAGTTTTCTTGATTGTTTCCTTTGAAGTGCAGAAGCTTTTGATCTTGATGAAGTCCCAAGAGTTCAGTTTTGCTTTCATTTTCCTTGCCTTTGGGGATGTGTCGAGTAGGAAATTGCTGTGGTGGAGGTCTAGGAGGTTTTTTCCTACTTTCTCCTCGAGGATTTTGATGGTTTCCTGTTTCACATTCAAGTCCTTCAGCCATTTTGAGTTAATTTTTGTGTATGGTGTAAGAAAGTGGTCTAGTTTCATTCTTCTGCATGTTGCCGTCCAGTTCTCCCAGCACCACCTGCTAAAGAAGCAGTCTTTTTTCCATCGGATACTCTTTCCTGCTTTGTCAAAAATTAACTGGCCATACGTTTGTGGGCCCAGTTCT
>NC_043702.1:89628440-89651170 GCF_006229205.1 Suricata suricatta | reverse complement strand
ATCAAGAAGATGTGGTATATACATATGACGGAGTATTACATGGCAATGAGAAAGAATAAAATCTGGCCATTTGTAGGAAAGTGGATGGACCTTGAGGGTGTCATGCTGAGTGAAGTAAGCCAGGCAGAGAAGGACAGAAACCATATGTTTGCACTCATAGGTCTAGCAGGAAAACAAGAGAGACCTAATGGAGAACTAGGGGGAGCAGAGGAGGGAGAGAGAGTTGGGGAGAGAGAGGGATGCAAAACTTGAGAGACTATTGAATGCTGAGAATGAACTGAGGGTTGAAGGGGAAGGGGGAGGGGGGAAAAGAGGTGGTGGTGATGGTGGAGGGCACTGAAGGGGAAGAGCACTGGGTGTTGTATGGAAAACAATTTGACAACAAAATATTATGGAGGAAAAAAATTAATTAGAAAAAAATAAAAATTAATTAGACAGAAAAAAAAAAGAATCTGTTGTTGATTTAGGAGCATGTGGCAAATTTCTTTACCTGTTTTTCTTCCCAAGTAAAATGTTAGAATAAGAAGAAGCATTGGTGATTTCTGAATTCAATACTTTCATTTCACACCTGGGGAAAGCATGGAAAGGCGGTGATTTAGTGGAGGCTCCATAGCCAGTGCCGGGTGGGGCAGCCCTCTTGCATCCTGTCTCATCTTCCAGGGTGTCTTGCCCACAGCTTCTAACAGCTGACTTTCATAGAAATGCCCCTTTTCTGTTTTTACTTCTCATCTGACTTATCTGGTTGTCCATATTTCTATGATCCATTCCTGGGAGATGACCCTTACATGCCATTGTATTAATTTGAGTTTTTGCAAAATCTAATTACTCACACATCCCCAAGTCTTTTAAGACAACAGCCTTAGTCTTCTATTTCAGCATTGTGTTAAAGAGGAGGATTTGGCTGGATATAGATTAGAGGAAGATTTTGTGGTGTTCTACTAGCTTAAAGACTAGATTCTATGAGATTTTCAGATGCTGCCTTGATAAACTGGATATTATACCAGTGATGATTTTGAAGACATGGCAACATGTGATAATTGGCAAGCTTTAGGTGGGATTGGATTGATTGACAGCTTGCCCCTTTGATTGGAAATGTGTTACACTGTAGTTCCTATGGATTCAACTCCCTGGTTTTCTACACCCACAGCTGCCAATAGCTCTTAGCTGCTGGAGAAGGCAGGCAGATTGGTCAGCCTGAGAGGAATGCCATGTATTAGAACAGGCTTTTATCCCACTGCCCACTCTACTGCCAGGATACTGTCAGTGCAGTCTGAGGAATGAGTTAGGGACTGCCCACCAGCTTGATACCTGTGTTGGCCAAGGTCACAACCCTCAGAAATCTGACTGCTTGTTAGCAGTTGTAACAGCAGAAGTAATGGCATGAGAAAAGACAGTGCTCCGAGAGAGAAGGTGTGCTCGACTGAGAGTCTAGGGATCTGGATTTCCCTAATCCCTTAGCTTCGCTGAGTCTTAGTAGCTTTATCCAGAACACAGAGACCACATTGATTATTCCACCCCTTAGAGATGCTATTAAAGCCAGTTGAATGTGTGTGGGTTGAATTGCATTCCTCCAAAATTCACATGTTAAAACCCTAACATCTGGTATTTAGAATATGCCCTTATTTGCAGATGCATTTAGTTAAGATGAGGACATACTAGAGTAGTTGTTCTTATAAAAAGGGGAAAGTTGGACACTAACATGCACACAGGGAGAACATGATGTGAAGATTAAGGTTGTGCTGCCACAAGCCTAAGAACTAACTAACAGAAGTTGGGGGAGAGGTGTGGAACATATTCTTTCTTAGTACCTTGAGAGGGAGCATGGCTCTTGCTGACACCTTGATCTTGAACTTAGCCATTAGGACTGTGAGACAATAAATTTCTGTTGTGTAAGTCACTCACTTTTGTGGTACTTCATTATGGCAGCCTATAAAACTAGTCGTGAACAGCCCACACACTTGTACGTGCACGCGTGCGTACACACACACACACACACACACACACACACACACAGAGTGACTTGAAGTATTTAAGACTCAAAGCATCCACTAGTATATTTTGGGCCAATATAACCTGGTCATGGCAGTGTGGTGTTATTAGTTCATAATAGTAGGCTGAGCTGTTGGTGGAGCTTAGATAGACAGATGGACAGACTAGACAGTAAGATCCTGAAGAGAAGGACTGGTTGGTGTACTTGGCACTTTCTCCTCAGCACTCAGCACAATATCCAACCCAGTTTTTGTGCTATTTGTTAGATAGATTCAATGTTATGAACAGAGAAATCATTTTGATCAAGTTTTCTTTCTTTTTGTTTTAAAACTCAAGATAAAATTTACGTAACAAAAACTCACCATTTTAAAGTGTACAATCCAATTATTTTTTTGGTATATTCATGAAATATTCATAGATATTTTCACAAAATTTATTCTTTTTTTCTTTTCTTTTTAGTTTTGGTAGTTGCCATTCCAATTGGTGTGAAATGTTATCTCATTGTGGTTTTCATTTGCTTTTTCTGAATGATTAGTGATGTTGAGCATCTTTTCATATGGTTATTGGCCATTTGCTTATCTTATTTGGAGAAATGTCTATTCAAGTCTTTTCCCAATTTTTAAATTAAATTGTTTGTTATTTTTGTAGTTTAGTTCTTTATATATTCTGGATATGAATCTTTTATTAGATTTATAATTTGTGAATGTTTTCTCCCATTGTGTAGGCTATTTTTTCGTTTTCTTGAGATTTTCCCTTTGATAAATATTTTTAATTTTCATGTAATCCAGTTTATTTTTTCTTTGTTTTCTTGTGGTTTTGATGTCATATTAAGATATTGTTTCCTAATCCAGGGTCACAGATATGTATGCTTATGATTTCTTCTATGAGTTTTATAGTTTTAGCTCTTACATTTAGGTCTTTGGTCAATTTTGAGTTAATTTTTGCATAAAGTATATGGTAGGGGGCCACATTCTTTTTTTTTTTTTTTTTTTTGATGTGGTTATTTGGTTGACCTGGTGCCACATGTTGGAAGAACTGTTCCTTCCCCATTGAATGGTCATGTCCCCTGTGTCAAGATCAGTGTACCAAAGACACGTGGGTTTATTTCTGGACTCTTCATACCATTTCATTGATCAGTGTGTCTGTGCTTCTGCTAGCACCACAACCTTTTGACAAAGTGTAGCTTTGTAGTAAGTTTTGAAGTTTGTAAATTTGCATCTAATCACTTTGTTCTTCTTTTTTCAATATTCTATCGCTGACAAAGCTTCCTTAACCATAAGGACAGTTAGGAATTGGCTAAGTATATGAAGTCTGTATGTCCATAGCAAGATAGCTGTGTCCTTTAGAACTGAAGATCTCTCTGCCCTTGATAAAAGCTTGGGCTGGAAAGAGAACCTGACCACACTCTAGCCAGAGTGCATGTGGTGACTGAGGTAGCTGGTCACTTTCATTATTTTCTTTGGTTGTATCATGTCACCTGGAAAATCAAAGATATCATTTCACTTTATCCTTCAAATATCTATCTTAAGCAGGTAGAGAAGATGTATTTACATTTATGATGGAGGTAGATTAAGTGAGTGACAGAGTTAAAAGATTTGTTTAGATTACAAAGTTAATTCATGGCGTAACATTTACTAGAAGCAGGTCCGCTATCTCTCAATGTTGTATACTTATATTGCTTACAGAAGTGTATTTCTTGGGGCATTTGGGTGGCATAGTTGGCTAAGTGTCTGACTTTTGACTTCTGCTCAGGAAATGATTTCATGGTTTGTGAGTTCAAGCCCCATGTTGAGCTCTGCACTGACAGTGCAGAGCCTGCTTGGGATTCTTTTCCTCCTTCTCTCTCTGTTCCTCTCCAATGTGTGCTCTTTTTCTTTCTCAAAATAAATAAACTTTAAAAAATTTTATTTTTAAACTGTTTTAAGTGTTTATTTTTCAGAGAGAGAGAGAGAGAGAGAGAGAGAGAGAGGAGGGGAGGGACAGAGAGAGAGAGGGAGACACAGAATCCAAAGCAGGCTCCAGGATTTGAGCTGTCATCAGAGAGCCAGATGTGAGGCTTGAACTCACAAACTGTGAGATCATGACCTAAGCCAAAGTCAGACACTTAATTGACTGAGCCACCAAGGTGCTCCCCAAAATTATATTTTTAAAAATTACATGAATTCTAAATGTTAACTATGAAAAAATCATAGATAAGAAAGAGAAGGAAGAGGAGAAGAATAATTGCCTGGAATACATTACTGAGAAAAGATCCAGCAGTTGTGGAATTCCCATAGGACCATGGGCAGCACTACACTGGTAAATGTTCAACACCTGGCTCTGCAGAGAAGCAGTGCCCTGATTTGTTTTTTTTGCCAGTTTCCATTGTGTAAATACTCCTGTATGGCCGATTATGAGCTACCAAGGTGACATCACTGAATGTGGATGTAGAAAGAGATGCACAAAGTCAGCGTTCATGAGCCGGTGTCAGCACATCACTGATGGGTACTCTCTCTAGTTCCTTGCTGCTCAAAATGTCGTTCATGAATGGTCAGCATTGACAGCACTTGAGAGCTTCTGAAAACCCAGAGTCTCAGGCCCTACCCTGGCCTATGGAATCAGAATCAGAATCAGGATCAGGATCAGGATCAGAATCAGCATTTTTACAAGATCTCAGGTGCTCTCTATCTGTGTTAGAGTTTGAGCAGCGTTGCTCTATAGCTGTGTTGTCCCATGTGGTAGCCACTAGCTACACGTGGTTATGGAGCACTTTTGGCTGGCCCAAATTGAGATGATCTGTTTTAAGTACTTACTGTGTGTCTTAGTTCAGCTTGCTATAACACATTACCATGGACTGAGTGGCTTTAATAACAAAGATTTGTTTTTCACAGTTCTGGAGGCTGGGAAGCCCAAGATCAGGATGCCAGATCTGGTGTTGGGTGATGGCCTGCTTTCCGGCTTCTTGCTGTGTCCTCACATAACTAGAAAAGGAGGCTCTTGTCTTTCTTCCTCTTCTTATAAGAGCATGAATCCCATCATGGGGGTCCACTGTCAGGACCTAATATAAGCCTAGTCACCTCTCAAAGGTCCCACCTCCTACCACCATCCCATTTGGAGTTAGAGTTTCAACACACGGACTGTGGAGGGACACAATCACACAGTCTATAACAGTATGGAAAAAAAGTAAGCTATCCTATAAATACTTTTAAAAATCAAGAAAAATGTTTACTCATCTTTGAGAGAGAGAAACAGAGTGCAAGTAGGGGTGGGACAGAGAGAGAGAGAGAGAGATACCGACTCTGAAGCAGGCTCCAGGCTCTAGGCTGTCAGCACGAGCCATGGGGCTAGAACCCATGAACTATAAGGTAATGACCAGAGCCAAAGTCAGACACTTAACTTACTGAGCCACCCAGGTGCCCCTCCCATAAATATTTTTAATATTAACTACATGTCAATATCAGAATATATTGGGTTAAATAAATGTTATTAATATTAATTTCAACCATTATTTTTTACTTTGTTTTTTAATCTAGCTACTAGAATATTTAAAGTTGCTATGTAGCACAAATTACATGGACAGTACCACTTTAAAGCCTAGAATCCCTAAGACTCTGCTCTGTGTGTCCCTTGGGCCCACTTCTTTCTAAACCTAAACTTAAGTTGATCCAGGCATTTTCAATAACACAGTGAGTTGTTCATGGCTGCACTGATGGTAATGGCCAAGGCCACCATCCATTTCCCCTTTACTACTGCTCTTGTGCCCCACTTCAGTGGAGTCAGAAAATATTAATAAGCTGAAATGAATAATTGCTCTTTGCCACTAAAAGTTCAAGAATATCCTACTTCCAGAATGGAGGAGGATTCCAGAAATGAAGTGTCTTATATACCTCTTCTTACATCTGTTATCTAGTAGGCTTCCCAGGCAATAGTGCATCAGGCTGAGCATCATTTCCATGGCCCTCAATGATCTCTCAGGGACTCATCTTCATGACAAAGGAAGAGTCACTAAATAACTCCTGTCCCTAATAAACAGCCTGAGAGTGAGTACACCACTGCTCAGCACATTAACCATATTTACCATCTAAGAGACAGAAAGCAACCTGTCTCATTTGATGAGGAAGCCATAAAGTTTTAGTGAATGGGAAGTAAATCAAGGCTTCTGCTTGCCTTGTAAAAATGCACTGCCTTGTGTTGCATCTCATTCTTCACTTGCAGGAGTGTATTTTTATTCCTCTGCATAAATAAAACATGATTCGAAACCATCCTCTTGACTTGCTCTTGGTGTTAGGTTCAGCAACCAAAAAATTAAAGTTGGCATTGTGTTTCTGATGAGGCTTGAGCATTAGTATGAAACACCTAACCATACTTGCAAGGTGAAAAAAGGCTTTAAGCTGAGAAGGGACAAAAAAAAAGGAATATTCCTCTTGAGTCCCATGAGAGGACATACAAAGTGCCTGCTCCAGTCCTGGGCACAAGAGAAAACCACAAAACAGACTACTTCACTCCCATTTCTGAGAGCCAAGAGCACTTTGAGGATAAGAATAAATAACGAAATAGTCAAATGCAATCAGACAATCAGCTTTTAAAATTAATTCACAAGATCAGTGACAAGTGCTAAACTATGTTTTTCAGTCACATGAATATGGTAAATATTTAGAGACATAAAATTTTGTTGGTTGATTTCAGTCAGCCATTTTTCTTCATTTTGACCCAGAGTATTTCAGGCAAAAGCTGCTTTGTGGCTACTAGTAAGTCTGGTATCTCTCTGTTTCTTATCCTCCCCCTACTCCTGAACTTTAATTTCAGAACTGCTATATAGAAAAGATCAAGAATCACATATCTTGTGGAAATTTAGGAGGGTCCTGTGGTGACAAGGCAGGGACAGGGAGGGCATCAGAGCTGGCTGGTGCCATGGAGCTGAGGCTGAGGCAGGAGGGTGGTGTCTGGGAATAGGGGACAGATAAGAGAACAGTGGAAAGTTGCCAAGTTTGAGCTGCAGAAACATGTTCAAAGTGGATTATGAAAGCCTGCAGTCCTTGAATCAGAGACTAGGAGCTGAGGTGGCACCTACGGGTGTCCGGCAATTGGGGAAAGGAAGTGGAAGGGAAGCTCTTAGAGTGATATCAAACCAAGCAGGCCAACTCTTCTGGTAGGGTTTATGTACCCTGGTGAACATTTTCCTGGAAAGCTTAGGTTTCTTTAAAGTACTTGGAAAGCATTTGACAGAGAGTGTTGTCTGTTTAGTTTATCTGGTTCTTTTCATTTTTATTTGGTTTTATCCAAAGGGTAACCTTTCTTTTAGAGCATAGTTCCTTTTATATGTTTGCAAATACACATTTTCTGCTAATAGGCAGTATCTCTTGTCAGAATTTTATATAAAGCTTCAATGTTGAGAATAGCAGGCAACAAATAACACTGTATTATAAAGAGGGCCGTGGACATGGTTCCCTGAACCATAGACGACAACACAGAAAAATGAGAGAAACCATAGCACCTCCTCCAGCCTAAAAAGAAGCCTGGAGAGTGGGAAGGATGTGAGTCATTGACTGTAGACCTAGAGGAGACTTTTACCCTTTGCTCTCCCAACAAGCTTTTCTTCCAAGTCAAAGGAGAGTACTACTTCTAGAGATTGGGGCGTGTCTGCAATAAAGGGAGATAGCACCCCACTCTCTATCTACCTGCATCCATGTGGGGAATCCATGAGTCTGCTCTGGGCCACATTTGCAGCTGAGTGAGTTACAGTGAGAAAGGCCTCTGCAGCTTGATAAATATCCTAGGAGTTAGAGGGCAATGTAGGAACACAACCATGTCTCCCTATTGCCTTGAGACTCCTAAAGTCAAAGTGTTCCCTGGATCCGCCTTAACTGTAAGGGGAGGAGAGAGGGCAGCAATGAGGCAGCTTGCACACTGCATTTGACTCAGTAAGAATCAGTGACTTTTCTTTAGGTCAATTGATTATTGCAGAGAATACTGGGTTGGACCATCTTATTGTAACCTGTCAGACTGTGGAATCAGGAAAATATACAATTGATATCCCATCTGGGTAGGAGTGGGGGAGGTGTTAAAGAGGGTAGCAAGAGAGTGTATCCCCATATAAGGGCAGTAGAAAGGCACCCACAAAGAACTCACTTCTATAGTGAGAGAGCCAGCATCAAAACACTTCTGTCCCTTTGGGGCATTGATAGCCAGCCCATAGGGAATGAGAACATTGCATATAGTTAAGTAGAATATTTGTTTTTCCTCTACCCTCCTGTTCAGTGAGAGTCAGGAGAGGAAAAGAGAAGGGATGAAAGAAGAAGATAAAAACAGACAATACCCCCTTTACTTCTAATCTTGACCGAAGTGTTGAGCCTGAGGAAAGAGCTGATTGGAAACTTTGGATTACACATGAGATTCAAGTTTAGATTTATACTGGATTGTGCTTTTTAAAAGCAAAAGGGTGTCAATCCCAGGGTAGAATTTGTTTTTGTTTGTTTTCTGTCTTGTTTGGTTTTTTTTAAGTAGAAGTGCCTAGAAAGTTGTTGGATTGGCTAAATTGTCATCAGGGGTGATTTGGCAAAGCAGGGAGAAGGCAGTAGTTGAAGAGGAAAATAAAACTGTTTTATGCTTGGATTCCTTTGAAACTTTGCAGAGTGTTCAGTAAAACAGTTATACTTATTAAGATAATTCTTCCCAAAATTTTCAGCATTATAGGAAATTATAATTCCATTTGTAAGTCAAACTGAGGCACATATATATGCCTACTACTTATGCTTAGAGGTCACTCGAGGTGACTGGTTGAGAGTTTTTACCCTCCAGTCTGAGGCTCTATCCAAAGGTTTAATGACCATGTCCATGGACTGGTACTCTGTTTTACACTGTATACACTCAGTGACTGGAGAGAATTCCTCATCTTTCTTTTTCTTTTTTTAAAATGTATATTTATTTATTTTGAGAGAGATAGAGAGAGAGAGAGGAGAGAGAGAGGGAGAGAGAGAACAAGCAGGGAGAGGGGGAGAGAGAAAGGAGAGGGAGAATATTAAGCAGGCTCTGTGCTGTCAGTGCAGAGACTGATGTGGGACTCAATCCCAGGAATCATGAGATCATGACCTGAGCCGAAATGAAGAGTCGGATGCTTAATTGACTGAGCCACCCAGATGCCCCTCCTCATCTTTGTTTATGGGAGAAGGGATAGCTTTTAGTCTCATATATAGTTTTCTTAAGATAGCATGGATCATGGAAATCCCTAGGTTTAAATTCTCATCTGTGCATTAGCATAGAAGAAGCAAAGAATAATGGAATAAATATTGACTTGGGAGACAAAGTTCCAGCACTGTCAATGGCCAGCTACTTGCCTTGGGCAAGACACTTAATCAGTCTGGGATTTTGTTTCCTTAACTGACAGTTGAAGGGACTGGGGAGCAAGTATTCAATAAATGGTAGCCATCACTAGTATCGTCACCACCATTCTTCAAGACTGAGCTCTAAGGGGGAAGGGACAATAAACATTTGACTCAGTTCATCAAATTTTGACTGGGTGTCGACTACACATGGGACATAAAAGGTAATAAGAAAACTCTCTCGAAGCATGTGGAGCAGGACGTTTGGTACCCTAAGGTTGCAGAACTCTCCAAACTCCTCAAATGATGATCACATGTTTCCTTATGGTTTCTGAGACCTTTCCTGTGACATTTGTTTACTCCATGCAGCAGCACATCCTGGCCACACACTTGGTGGCTACTGGATCGAGTTGATTGCATGCCATTACCTGTGCTAATCCTCAGAGTTCTTCTCTTCTGGTTTTATAAGCATCCAAAGGAGGCAATATGTTTAATAGAATATCCATCTTCATCTCATGCCTGAAATATTAAAATTAGATTTGGGATATCCATGGCATATCATACCATGTTGGTCAGATATGAAATTTTAGCTTTGCCCAAAAAGTCTAGAAATTATTAGAGGGGAGAGTGGCATATGTGCCAGGTCAGCATAGGGATCACTTTATGAGTATCTACTTTTCTCAGGCAAGGAACTCAGAGTCAAGAATCTCAGCGGAAAAAATTCTTTCTGGTGAACTTACTCTCATCATTAAGTTAATACACATCAAGCAATTTACTCAGTACCTTCTTACCTTCTTTCTTCCTTTTTTCCCACCAATTAGGCTTGATTTCTCCTGAAAGCAGAACTTTGGGAGTAGGCCCTGATGCAGGTAGTTTATGTGGGAGATGATTAGAGGAGAAGGAATGAGGGAACTGGGAGGTAAAACAGGGAAGGAGGAAAGTCAGAATAAGGAGGTATTATTGAGCACATTGCTGTAAGAAATGAATGCTGTTTCCTCTAGATTTTCTGAGAAGCATGTAGAAACACTCTTGCGATCCTCCACTGGAAAGATGAGAGGCTAGAGCCTTTATTCACCGGCTTCCTTTCCACACTGTTTGATAGTTACCCCAGCAGCATTACCCACCCTCGCACTTATGGGCTGCATGCATGCACCAGCTTACTCCCAGGACTTTGGAGAAGACTGGGGCAGAGTGCACACCACCCTTGAGGAGGGACACTGGTGCTGGGAGCTGTTCACTCACCTACTGCAGAAATAAGATGTGGGCTGGGAGATGTGACAAAGGTACCACAAGTGTCTGCTTATTCTAAAAAGGATTTATGGTGGCTTGCAAACATTAACATACATTTTAAATATATTCAGAGGAGTTAAAAATGAAGAGTCAGTAATAAGGTATTATAAGAACAGATATTGGGGTGCCGGGTTGGCTCAATTGGTTAAGTGTCTGGCTTCCGCTCAGATCATGATCTCTCAGTCCGTGAGTTTGATCCCCACATCAGGCTCAGTGCTGATAGCTCAGAGCCTGGAGCCTGCCTTAGATTCTGTGTCTCCATCTCTCGCTCTCTGCCCTTCCCTCACTCGTGCTTGGACTCTCTCCCTCTTTCAAAAATAAATAAATGTTAAAAAAATTTTAAAAAGAACAGACGTCATTTAATCCTATACACTTCTTAGATGTGGGATCTAAAAGAGAAGGCTCTGAATTTTGAAACAGCCAACATAAGAGGAAATCATGATAAAGTACAAACTTTACAATGACTGAAGACAATAAAGAACCAATTGTTCAGTAGAAACATCAAAGAGAAATTTCTCCTATTGATCCTCAGAGAGGACAAGGGGATGTGATGAATTACACTGATTAAAATCCTTAATGTAAAATTTGGTGTAAGTTTCATGAAGCTGTTTCTTATGTTTGAATGCGGGCAAATGGCCTCCCCCCACAAAGATTATTAGTAAGATGGGGGCAGGGAGGGGATATTTGTAAGATGCAGGGCACTTGGTGGTTCTCTGGTAGCCCCTTTAACACATGGACAGTTTTGGAGACTGGAGGAATGAGTCAATGACTTTTAATTATATATTTAATTATTGAGAGAAAGAGAGAGATGGTGAGCGATCTTTAGTATTCCATATTACAATCCAGAGAGTGAACCGGTTTCAAACTGTACCTGTGGGCGTTTTCTATTGTGTGAAAACCTGTTTCACGTGCGTCTGGAGTGGACTAATTAGGCAGTGTGACGTTCACATGGGCTCAGCTTCATTCTTTGTAAGTCATTAAAGCTGTTTAGAGAGCAGGTGGGCGCTGTGTGCGGTCCCCACGCTCGGGCTCACGTCTGCGAGCCCCCTGCATTCAGCCAGCCATCTCTGTGCTCACTGAGGGGAACTCCACCCCATGAGGAGCTCAACTTAGGGCTCGATCTCTCAAACCATGAGATCAGACATGAGCCAAAATCAAAATTTGGACACTTAAGTGACTGAATTACCCAGGGGCCCTGAGCCAATGACTTTTAGAGTATGCATTTGTTTCTTACCAGACCTCTTTTTTCTCAGTTGTCTCTCATTCCTGTTTCCTTTCCTTTTTAGAATAACAGAAAAGCATAGACTTTGAAGTGAAATTCAACTGTGAAAACTCATAGCCTATTCATCAGTTACTAACTTAGGATGAACAAATTTATCATCCTTACTCTCAAATTTGCTACTTATTAACATATCACCTTTTTCTTATGCCAAAACAGCATATACCCTTTTAGAAAATTTTGAAAGAAGAGAAATATAAGAAAAAAATTAACAATTGTATGTAACTTATCTATCCATATAAATAAATGGTGGTTGAACTATTACATTTTGGTAAATTCCTTTCTAGTTTTGTGTTACATACAGTTTTGTGACTATATTATTTATACACTATTTTTTCTTAATTTTTAGTTTTTCATTATATTATGAATATTTTCCCATGCTGATGAATATATACTGATATAATCACTTTTGATGGATACATTTTCATCCATCAAATGATATGCCATCATTATTTAATCATACTTGATTATTAGACATTTAGATTGTTTCCAATTTTGGATTATTGTAGTGAAAGTCATGATAAACATCCTTGCACATAACTCTATGCATTTTTCATCCAAATGTTTCCTTAGAATAAAACCTTAGATTTGGAATTGCTATAATAAATGATGTGAAAATTACAAGGCTTTAATACATTTTGCCAAATGTTATATCTACTTACTCCCCGACCAACAGTGTATCAGCATGCCTGTCTCACCAAGCGTATCTATGACATATGATGACAATATAGAAACAGTATGTATCATGGCTAGAAGGCTGTTTTGGTCCACAGTTTGGTACCAGTCAGGGAAATAGGAGCCACTCTCTGTGTTACAGAAAGAGGGAATTTAATACAGATATTGTTTGTACATGTGATGGGGTAGTTGTGAAGCCCAACAGGATGCTAGGGACTGAATCACGCTCTTCCAAAATTCATTTGTTGAAATGCTACCCTCCAGTGTGATCTGTGTGATAGTGTTTGTGTATGGGGCCTTTGGCACATAATTAGGTTTAGATGAGGTTATGAGAATTGGGACCTCATGATGGGCTTTGTCCCCTTCTAAGAAGAAACATCAAAGAGTTTGCTTGCTCGCTTCCTCTCTCCCCACTCATTTCAAGGCAATGAAGGCCATGTGAGCCCATGGCAGGAAGGCAGTCATCCATAAGCTAGGAAGAGGGCCTTGACCAGGAACTGATTTGGCCAGTACTTTGAATTTGGATTTCTTATCCTGCAGAACTGTAAGAAATACATTTTCATTGTTCAAGCCATTTAGTATATGGTATTTTGTTATAGCAGCTTAAACAGACTAAGACAGGCTTACTCAGAGAGTACAGCTGGAAGCCACTGCTTTCCCGAGGACAGAGGAAGGAGGCAGCCTTGCCAGAGCCCAAGGCCTGGAGTCATCCGAAGGAGGCAGGACCTATGGTGGCCTGTCCTTTGGAAGCTGGAATGGCGGAGATACAGTCTACAAGAGAAAAATGGGGAGAAACGCCTGGACATTTTCCGTCCTCCTGTCCTCCAACCTTCCAGCAGGACCTCCCACTAGCAGAACAGTGTGAAGCCCCTGACAAGGAAGCATGGAAGGCCACAGGGTCCTGGACAGTGTGACACAGAGCAGGGCTGACTAAAGATGAATCTGATAACACACAGATCCGGAAGTGCAGAGGATACTGTGTTTGGCTAAAACAGTGTCTTTGAAAAGCTCTGCTGTCTTGCCTGTGCAGGAGACCCTCTCTTTCAGGTTAGATGGGCACAAACTATTACACAGCTGCTCAACCCTGCAGGCACTGGAGTTTTCAGCGCTGCTCTAACCAATGTGCCCACTTTAGATAGGGAGGGCATTTTAAGAGTGGAGACAGTATGGGGAAAGGCATGGGGGCTGGAATGGAATTCCACTGAAGCCAATTTCTGTACCTTTTCTTAAGTAACCTGGTCCTTGAAAGTTGTAATTTCTAAAAGACATAGCTTTTGACCTTTAATATTCCATATTATAGTCCAGACAGTGAACCGGTTTCAAACTGTACCTGTGGGCGTTTTCTATTGTGTGAAAACCTGTTTCACATGCATCTGGAGTGGACTAATTAGGCAGTGTGACGTTCACATGGGCTCAGCTTCATTCTTCGTAAATCAGTAAAGCTGCTTAGAGAGCAGGTGGGTGATCATCATGCTTGGCCCTGCGTGCCGTTCCCGACGCTCGGGCTCAGTCTGCAGCCCCCTGCATTCAGCCAGCCATCTCTCCGTGCTCACTGAGGGAAAACCAGCAGATGTTTAACAATGCAGAGAGGAATGTGGACGCCTGAGAACTTTCACCAAGACCAAGGGAAATGACAAGGTTAGTCAGTTTGGCAAAGACCGGCTGGTGAGATACAGCCTGCGGGCTTTGGAGGTTTCTTGGTCTGCCTTAGTGCAATGCAGCCTGTGGCGGAGTGGGGCCCAGTTCAGGGCTGTGTCTGCCCGGAGGGGGAGGGGAGCAGCTGGTTCTACGTTAGATGAGGTGGCCTGTGGAGGCCTGTGAGGTGGGCCTGCCTGCTCACACAGGGGAGAGATCCTGTACTCATTTCAAAGGGCTCTCATGAAGCCACTGTGTCCTGTCAGAACACTTCCAAATGAACTGCTAAGCAGACATTTCTGCTACAGTCTGGACTTCTAGCCTTACCTCACTCACCAGGTGATTCTTGTGCTCCATTTTGGTCTCATGTTCCAATTCAGTTTTGCTCATTTGTCTTTATTACTGTGGGTTACTCTCTTGCTTTGGGGTGGCCTGTGTGGGCTTGAGGAGAACAAGGAATGGGGACCGTTCAATCTGACAAGCACTGGTCTCATGAGCCACAGACGCAGGCATTTCCAGAGCAGGTGGTCTCAGGAGCAGTTTAGGCAGGCGACAGGGGGGGGGGGGGACCTGCCAAACCCATCTAATGGGGGCACTCTTGGCCTGACTTGCTTATAGACAGGCCATGTTGGCTGTCTCTGACTCCATGTTGGCTTTGATTTCTTGTTTTTAAAGAAAACTCAGAGACCTCCATGAAAGTTTTAAAAAATGGGAAGTAACTTTAAAAATTTAAAAAGCAGTGTTAGGCTCTAAAATCCACTTTTATGGACAGATCTGGCCCAGGGGCCAACAACTTACTGTTCTGGGCTTTGCACAATGCCAAGAGAGATAGTGTCTCTGTCCTGAAGGGACTTTAGTGGAGCAGGAAACGGCAAAATCCAACTCTGTCACAAGGCAGAATAAACCTAAGACGTGCTATGAAGAGAGATTCTAGGAAGTGCTATGGGTACCCCAGCAGAAAAGATTGTTATGAAGATATTTTTCTTTATAAGGAATTAACATGAAATATTAATTCCATCTTAAGTAATTGATCTTCAAAATGTAGGAAAACCTACTTATTCTGTTTGTGTGGCCCATGAGACTGGGCTTAAAGGTGAAACCACTTTAATAATGAGGCCTTTGGCTACTTCACTAAATAAATCCCCCTGAGGGAAGGATTTATACTTTACTGATTTCCATTCTGTAGTGTTAGAGTGAAAATTCCTGTGTAAATAGTGAAATAAGGTTTTAAAAGATTGCTTTTTCTAGACAGGATGACTAATGAAAGAGGTAATCCCTAAAGATTCATTCATGTGCTCTGAGCAGCCCAACCTTCCACAACTCTCCAAGTGCGGAACTTGGCAGGTAGTGGCAAAGCCTGACCGGAAGAGGCACCTTGCGGGGAGCTTTGCGTGGGGGCGGGTCCGAGGTTGGGAGGAGAGGCCAGACATCAGCTGGACACCTGAGTTAGGATCTGGTGATGATCCCGTTATCCTTGGAGCCCCCGGTGCTGAGCTCCCACCTCTTCCAAGGCTCTTCCCAGGCTGTATTACAATGATCTGTACGTTCCTCCGCCGGCAGACTATGAGTATTTTGGTGCAGGGCCAATGCCTTTCTATTCTAGTGCCTAGCAGACTGCTGGCATATTGAATGTCAGTTGAATGAATGAATAAATGATAAACCAAATCAAAATGTAGACAGGTGTTCGGCATCGGGGAGATTAAGCAAGAGGTGGTGGTACTGCCCGGCGAGTGGGTGGAGGGTGGCGACAGGCGGTGTAGAGCTGGTAATGTGCAGACGCCTGAGCCTGCGCATGGAGACTGAAGTGAAGGGCACGCCCCGACTCTGGGGTCGCGTGCAGGGCATCAAGGCAGGATTCCAGCAGGAAGACACAACACGAATTCAGTTAGTGGGAGGTAGGGACAGAGCACAGCTGCAGGGCAGCAGAGAGCAAATGGTCAGAGTGGACACACTGTCATCAAAGAAATGCATGTTCAGATCTTCCCCCCTTTCCTAGCTGAGTGACTGGGCAATAGATTTAACCTCTCTGTGCCTCAAGGCCCACATTTCCTAAATGGGGGTCTAATAGTTGGGAAGATCAAATGAGATTTTGTATGTGAAGCACTTAGCTCAATGCTAATGCAAATACGATAGGACTTGATTAGGCACAGGGCAGTTGATGCTGAGACTTCTGAGCAGTAACAAGGAGCCGGGGACTCTACCTTAGGCATGTTGCAAACTATCTCACCCTCACCCCAACCCAGGCATTGGGAATAAATACTGTATTTCAAAGGCTGCTCAGGAGATGCTGGTATCTCCCTCATAATGCCTCTCTCTTGGCCTCCTTGCATTTTTATTTCTGTGAATCCTCTTCCCTGCAAAACCAGTGTAGGTCTTCACATCCTGTTAGTGGATCTGCCTAGAGGTGAAAGTGAAGTCTCCACAAGGTGGAGGAAGAATATGGAGGCAGGCAGGGCTGAAGTATTCATGAGACACAGCATACACAGTGCCTGGTGACCGCAGCACTTTCAGAGGCCCACAGGATGTTTCCATTTCTTTTGAAATGAGAAGAAAAATGAACTTCAGGTTGAAGAAAACGTTTACTTATAGAATATTAATTTATATATTTGTCTTTGAATATTAATTTATATATTCATCTTTATACAAATGCTGACATAAAATATACGTAATATTTTTATAATGAAGGAAGTGGGCCACAAAAGCTTAAGAAAGACACCCATGAAAGTCCTAATGTGTCCCTGGGGACAGGGACCCCAGCAAGTAGTTCTCCAAGAGGTACGGGAGGTACCTGGAAAGTTTATTAAAATGTAGATTCCTGGGACCCTTTCCAGAGCCCAGCAGCCTGTGGTGGGGTCAGGAATCTGCATTTGAACTGAATCCCAGTTCATTCTGAAGCAGGCTGCAGGAGCAGCTCTGAGATGCCCGGACTCCACTCTCCGTTATGGTCCTACCCTGGCAGTATGATTGAGGGGTGCTGTGAGGGAAAGCCCGCTGTCCACACTGGCAAATCCATCAAAGCATCAGTCAACCCTGTCAAAAGTGAGGTCAATTCAGCAAACAAGTAAATCTGATTCTGGAGCTCAACTAACTGCTGGATGGATCAAATATCTCTTGCCATCTACGTGTTAGGACCTCATTTAAATATCTTATGGCTGAAAAGAGAAATGTTTGAAGCAGCTTTTCTTTAGTTTTATTTATTAATTTTATTATTTATATTTTGACAGTGTGACAGTGGGGAAGGGGGGCAGAGAGAGAGAGAGAGAGAGAGAGAGAGAGAATTTTAAGCAGGCTTCATGCTCAGCACAGAACCCAACTTGGGGCTCCATCCCACAACCCTGGGATTATGACCTGAGACAAAATCAAGAGTCAGACATTGAAATGACTGAGCCACCCTGGTGTCCATGAAGCAGCTTTTCTTTAAGTGAATGTGTTGTGCCATTGTGAGATGTTACTTTGCACTTAAAACCCAGCTTCAAAAAGTTACTTTGCAAAATCATTACACAGAACTTCGGCATTAAACATGGGCATTACACAAGTGGCTGATTTTGCTCCACTCTCCATGAACGAGCAGATTTCTTTAATTAAATATATGATTTTCTTTAATTGAAGCAGTTAGTTTGAAAGGTGATAACTAAATAAAATTTTATCCTGCAAAATTTATAGAGTAAAAGCGACATTAAAATAACATTAACGATGTAGGACAGACTCAGTGGAGGAGCAAATAGGCAGAAAATTGACAAATCCCTCACCTTAATGACTTGGAGGTGTACTCAGTTGAGAAAGGTATGATTCTTATCTGCATTTCTTTGCATTGGTGACTCTTTCCAATAAAATTCTATACTCTTTTAATACTTCTGTTTTGTCTCCGCTGCTATTATGGCATGAATGATTCTCTTTACTTTCATGGTTTTGCAGAAGACTGTATCAGTGGTACTGGAGGATGACCCAGACTGAACGCAATTTCCTTGAGTTAGTAATAAAACCAAAATCTAGATAAGAGATTTCGCTTTAATAATTCTAACAGTCTCTTTTTTTTTCTTATTGAAGTATAATTGACAGACATTCTTACATTAGTTCCAGGTGTACAGTGTTGTGTTTTGATATTTTTATGCCTTGAAACATCACCATGATACGTCCAGTTACCATCTATCACCATGCAAAGTTCATACAGTATTGACTATATTTCCTAAGCTGTATGTTAAATCATCATGGCTTTACTTATTTTAAACCTGGAAGTTTGTACTTCTTGTTCCCCTTCACCCATTTTGTCTTCCAGCTTCCAGCCCTCCCGCCTCTGGCAACACCAGTCTTTCCTTTCTATCTATGGGTTTTATTCGTTTTTTTTTTTTTTTTTTTTTTTTTAGATTCCTCATATAAGTGAAATCATGTTGTCTTTATCTTTCTTTGACTTATTTCATTTAACATGCTACCCTGAATGTCTATCCGTATTGTCACAAATAGCAAAGTTTAGTTCTTTCATATGGCTCCATAAAAGTCCCTTGTGTGTATGTACCACATCTTCTTTATCCATTCATTTATTGGTGAAACTTATGTTGTTCCCATATCATGGTTATTGTAAATAATGCTGCAGTGCATATAGGTGTGCATATATCTTTTTGAATTGGTGTTTTTGTTTTATTCAGAAAGAGACCCAGTGGTGGAATCACAGGATCATTTGTTCTATTTTTAATTTTTGAGGGACCTCCATATTGTTTTCCATAACAGCTGCACCAATTTACATATATACATATATATATATATATACACACACACACACATATACATATATAAATGTTTTAATTTAAAAAATATTTTAATTTTATTTTTGCGAGACAGAGACACAGTGTGAGCAGGGGAGGAGCAGAGAGAGAAGGAGATAGAATCTGAAGCTGGCTCCTGGGTCTGAGCTATCAGCATAGGGCCTGATGTGTATCTTGAACTCACAAACCGTGATATCATGACCTGAGCCAAAATCAAGAGTTCTACGCTTTACCAACTAAGCCACCCAGGCACCTCTGCACCAATTTATATTTCCACCAATAGTACACCAGGGTTCTTTTCTCCATATCTTTGCCAACACTTGGTATGCCTTGTCTTTTTGATATTAGCCATTCTAACTAATGTGAGGAAATATCTCCTTGTGGTTTTGGTTTGTATTTCCATGATAATTAATGATGTTGAGCTTTATGTGTCTATTGACTATCCATAAGTCATCTTTGGGAAAAAGTCTATTCAGTTGTTCTGTCCATTATTTGTTTTTTTTGTTATTGAGTTGTATGAATTCTTTATATATTTTGGATATTATCCAAATAAATCAAATGTATGATTTGCAAGTACCTTCTCTCATCCAGTAGGTCATCTTTTCACCTTTTTTGATAGTTTCCTTGGCTGTCCAGGAGCTTTGTTCTTTCACATACTCCCAGTTGTGTTTTCGTTTTTGTTGCCCTTGTCTTTGGAGTCAGAGCCCCCTCTCCCCAATCAATGTAAGCAGCTTACGGCCTATTTATTCTTTTAGGAGTTTGGACTTTTTCCACAGGAAGATTGGGATTGTGCTTTAATCAGCTGGCTGTGCAATGACCTGGCTCTGGTAACTCGCCAAGAACTGTCTGATTGTTATAATCCAATGGACATGAGGAACACCAACTCCTTTGGCCACTGGGATCAGGCGATCAAGTGATATTCCTTGTGTGGATGGCATGGACCTGCTGGCTTTGGCTAGACAGCTGGAGAGTATAGAGAGTGGGGCACACTACCTGACTTTAGAAAGACAATGGGAAAATGTCTTGAGTTCCCATGTCTGCAGGCTTCAAGAATGCACTGGAAGACTGCCCTGTCTGTACACACTGACTTTAGGTCGGGAGCAGGAAAATGCCCCAACCACTGTGCTTTTCCACTCCCACCCATACTCTCTGGCTTCACGAAGGCAGCAGGCAATACTGTGATGGCTCACTCTTGCTTGTCTTAGTGATGTGGCAGGAGGGTACCATACCTGAGCTCTCCTACCTCAGTTAACCAGGTAGATGGAGGGTTTGGTGGTGGCATTCACTCGCGCCTCCATCTCCAGGGAGAGATTCAGTTGTCCCCTGGGCTTCCAGCAATTGCCTTTTGATTAGCAAATTAATTTCCTTCACACATAGTCTGGGCATTTTTCAAACTGCTGGTTTTTGCTGGGTCTCGCAGTTAGTTGAGAGTACATATAAGGTCTTTATAAGAGGAATCTCCATCTCTTAAAATTTTTAATGTTTATTTATTTTTGAGAGAGAGAGAGAGAGAGAGAGAGAGAGCGAGCGAGCATGTGAGCAAGCACGAGCAAGCAAGCATGAGTAGGGGAGAGAATTGAGAGAGACATACACAGAATCTGAAGCAGGCTCCAGGCTCTGAGTTGTCAGCACAGAGCCTGATGTGGGACTCAAACTCACCAACTTCAAGATTATGACCTGAGCTGAAGTCAGACGCTATATCCACTGAGCTACCCAGGCACCCCAGGAATCTCCATTTCTTATAGCACTTTGGGTCCTTTGAATGTCAGCCCTTTTCATTTTTTAAGCCAGAGGTTTTGGGAGCTTGTCTCTCTGGTACAGATCCCAAGGGCTGGGTGCCTGATATGGGACACTAACCACTGACTCTTCTGGGAAAATCACCAGAATTGTAAGATTCCTGATTTTAATGTTTCATCATGTCAGGGGTAGGATTTTTGGTGAGGCAGTATCTCTGCCTCTCCTACCCATCTCAATGTGGTCTTTTTATCCTTTGTTGTGGAGATGGAGTTCATCTAGTTTTCCAGTCTATTTAAAAAGGAAACTGTCCATATGTATAGCTCTAGATGTGGAGAGTCCATGGGAGGAAGAGAGATCAGGATCTTCCTATGCTGCCATCTTATCGAAGTGTCCACTCTCTTTTCATAGAAAATACTTATAACACCCCCTTCACCACTCTGAAATCAATTTCATAGATAATATAATCTACTCACTCATATTTGCAAAACATCAATATAATACCTTAACCTGGAAGAAAAGCTAAAAGATAAGTAATTTATAATAAATTAACTTGTATTTCAAAATGTAAATGCTTGAGCAGGACTACATTGGAAGTTGTCAAGTGCTTATACCTTTATGAAGAATCACATTGAATGCAAAAATCCTACTGGTGTGTTCTATTAGTAGAACTCAAACTAGATGGCATTACTTTCATTCATGTGATTTTTTAGAAAAGACTACTTTTTAGAGCAACTGTAGCTCAGAGCAAAATTGAGAAGGCGGCACAGAGATTTCCCATACACCCCACAACATACATAGCCTCATCCATTATCAACATCCCCCACTACAACGGCACGTTTGTTAAAATTGGTGACCCTACTCCGACACGCTGAATCACCCAAACTCTATTGTTTACCCTAGGGTTCACTCTTGATGTTGTATATGTAATGGGCTTGGATAAATGCATAATGAAATATCTATTATACTGTCACACAAAGTGTTTTAACTGTCCTAAAAATCTTTGTGCTCTGCCTGTTGGTCCCTCCCCCACCCCACCCGTGGCAACCACTGATTATTTTTTACACCCCCCCCTACAGTTTTGTATTTCCCATAATGTCCTATTGTTGAAATATATAGCTCCTAGCCCTTTCAAGTTGGCTTCTTTCACTTAATAATATGCACAAAAGGTTTCTCCATGTCTTTTTATGGCTTGATAGCTCATTTCATTTTAGTGCTGAATAGTCCATTGTCTAGATGTAGCAGTTAATTTATCCATTCAGATACTGGTTGGGGGGCATCTTGTTTGCTCCCAAGTTTGGACAATTATGAATGAAGATGCAGTAAACATCCTTGTGCAGGTTTTTGTATGGACTCAAGACTTCAGCTTCTTTGGATAAATACCAAGGAACATGACTGCTGGATCCTATGGTATAGTATGTTTAGTTTTGTAACAAACCATCAAACTGACTTCTGTGGTAGATGTATCATTGTGCATTCCCATCAGTGGCATATGAGAGCTCCTGCTGGTCAACATTTTTACTAACATTTGGTGGTATCAATATTTTGGATTTTAGCCATGGTAATAGGCCCTTGGTGGTGTCTCATTGTTTTAATTTATATTTCCTTGATGATATATGATGTGAAGCATTTTTCATATGCTTATCTTCCATCTGCATATCTTCTTTGAGTTGTCTGTTAAGGTTTTTGGCCCATTTTTAAAAATTTTATTTTATTTATTTATTTATTTATTTGTAACTTTATTTTTTATTTTTTTAAGAATATAACACTATTTTTTAACATATGCAATTATTTTCCATCATTTACAATACAGTAGTTACAATGACACTCCAAATGGATAAGCAAAGTAAAAAATCAGAACCCCAACTTCCATTTCATGTAATTAGACTTATACAGAAATTAGAAGGTTAAGTAACAACTAGTTAATCACCTAATTTCACAGCTATCTGAAGTGGCAATCATTATATAGCAGCTTATCTATGATACATTCAAGATAAATGATACAATTTATTACTTGCCCATAAGCTACAACACAGCCTGCTTAATACCTTTCCTTAAATTCCACCTCTA
>NC_043702.1:89531716-89628340 GCF_006229205.1 Suricata suricatta | reverse complement strand
TATGATCTAGCTTCAAGAAAAGCAAGCAGTTAGTAGTGCTTAAGAAAAATTGATTCAGTATCTAATGGATAGTTGATACCTGTCACAACACAGCATTTTATATACTATTAAGTGAAACTGCAATACAATCTAAGTTTATTTTGGAGTGTTTGCTGTATAATTTGGCCCATTTTTAAATCAAATTGTTGTTTTGTACTGTTGAGTTCTTTGTGTATCTTGGATAATCGTCCTTTATGAATTGTATCATTTGCAAATATTTTCTCCTAGTCTGTGTCTTGCCTTTTAATCCTCTTGACCTGGTCACTTACAGAAGCTTTTAATTTTAATCTTAACAGTTTCAACTTATCAATTATTTCATGGATTATACTTTTGGTATTGTGTATAAAAAGTATTGCCCTGCTCAAGATCTTCTAGGTTTTTTCTTACATTGTCATCCAAGAGATTTATATTTTTGTACTTTACATTTGAAATTAATTTTTGTAGAGGATATAAGTCTGCTCTAGATACATTGTTTTACAGTCAGATAGCTAGCACCATTTGTTGAAAACATCATTTTTGCTCCATTGTATTGTCTTTGTGCTTTTGTCAAAGTTCAGTTGATTACATTTACCTGGGTCTATTTCTGGGCTCATTGTTCCGTTCTACTGATCTATTTGTCTGTTCTTTTACCAACATCACACTATGTTGATTACTATAGCTTTATATTAAGTCTCGAAGTTGGGTAACATCAGTCTTTCAAATTTATTTTTCTTCAATATTGTGTTGGCTATTCTGGGTTTTTTCCCTCTCCATATAAAATTTAAAATCAGTTTGTTCATATTCACAAAATAACTTGCTGGGATTTTGATTGACTCTATAGATCAAATTGGAAAGACCAGACATCTTGCATGCATATGATTTTTCTGAAATGATGAAGGATGTTTTAGTCTGCTTGGGCTGCCCTTACAAAATGTCATCGATTTGATGCTTTTAAACAACAGGCATTTATTTCTCACAGTTTTGGAGGCTGGGAGTTTATGATCAGATTCTGGCAGACTGTCTTTGCTAGACAGTTGCTTTGTTGTTGTGTGCTCACGTGGGGAGTGAGAAAGGGGGCTCTCTGCTGCTTATAAGGGCTCTAATCCCATCAGGAGACCATCCCATGTGAACTCATCTAAACCGAATTACCTCCCAAATGTCAGGAAATTGCTATTTGGAGATAACAAAAGCAGTTGAGGGTTAGGACTTCAACATATGAATTTGGCAGGGGTCAGAATCACAGAGAACTTTTGGTAAAGTTCCACATAAAGCAAAATACATTCTCTGCTCAATTCTCCTGGTAATCATATTCCTGCAAATGCAGTGTGTATAAAAATGGTGCAGAAATATCTGTATCTTCATTTAAACAAAAGCAGAGTTAGGTTTTAGGCTAAGATGCTTTTAAGCTGTTTCACCCTCATGAATGGGAGGACTCTTTATTATGTCAGCCACCACTCTTAATTTCTGTGCTTAGTAAATACCAGTACTATCACAAATGCCATTATAGATTTTCAGAACTCACTCCTTTAAGAGTCACTGGAGTAGATGAAAAAAGGGAGAGGCCATGGTCAGCATAGAATAGAAATCGGAAGGGAAAAAGTTGTAAACTAAAACTTATAGAATGCCAGGGCACAGAGCGCAAACTTTGAGACTGAAAGGGATTTTGTTCTCAAAAACCAGTTTTAAAAATTGAGTGTGAATGTCAATCCATCACAATTTTTATCACCTTTTATTGCTTTTATCTACCCTGTTTTACTTACTTGTATTGCCTTCTAGTCTCTTGGAGACATTTACGTTGGTTTTGCTGTCTTATGGTGACTCGAGGTGAATATCCATGCACTTGTTTAATCTCTACAACTACTCATCCAAGGAGGAGTTCTCTATTCTCCGTTTTACAAATGAAGAAACCAAAGCTCAAAGAGATTAAGTAACTCCTTCAACACCACACAGCTTCTAAGTGGTAAAGTCAAGATTTGAACTTTATTAAAAAAACGTGTTTGAATCCAAAAACCATACTCTTTCCACAACACACTCAACATGTTTACCTGTGATACATCCTATGTCTGGCTGTCGAGAGGTAGCTGTTTGCATTTCATTTTAAAGAAACACCCTCCAGGTGGGCCTTGAAAATGGGATCGTGATTTCTGACGTTGTTATTTGGGATGAGTGAGTGCTGAGCCTTGGACAGGCAGTACATGACACAGGTCTGATTGTTCCAAGGGAGTCTTGGAAACAGTAACCTTACATTGAGTTTTGCACCTGCTGAGTTTCTCTATTTCTTTTTAAGCAGCCCAGTGTCATCTATAAAAATTTTTCTTTATGGCATGCTCCTGTAAATAAGTAGTTTATCAAATAAAATCTCCCAACAAAGATAATAAAGACCTGCCATATTGATAAGCCCTCGCTGAGTGTTCCTTGCAGGGATTTTGAAGAGAAACATCACTTTCCATCAACAACTGAATTTCCCAAGGGTCTTGTGTCTTAAGCATCTTTAGATGAACTTGGGTGTGCAAGTCATTTGAATAATCCTTGTCTTCCAGTTCCATCCTAAGAATAACTTCTTGGAATTTTATAATGTACTGAAAAATGCGATAAACAACCAATTTCCCTTGGTTATTCTGTAATTACCTGGAAGATAATTCTTACATATGTGAGAAGGCAAGGTTATAGGATGAATGTATTTGTTTATCCTGGCATTTTGGGTGGTTATAACCACAAAATTTACTTAGCATGTACCTGGGCAGTGTCAGATGCCACAAGAATACTAGACTGACCGTGTTCATTCTTTGTGTCCTTGTGGCTCTGCCATAGCTGGCTGGACAAGGGGTGGGTACCTCACTCAATTTGAATTCACTCTGGGAATTTGGAATTGTGACTGTGAATGGATAGTCAGTGTTTATTATGAACTTGGATGACATTTTGGGGCTGGGTGGGAATGAGGGCATCTTATCCCTCAGGAGCATAGAGGCAAAAAGAAGAGTGAGGCCCAGGATCAGAGAGAGGCAGATATAGGAACCTGTATCACTCCAGAAAGAAAAAGAAATCTTGAAGCACCACCTGTTTCTTGGAAGTTCTTCAGTTGTTGGTTTTGGTCCCACAGGAGGGCCTCAAATGCTGTACAGCTTTTGAGGTTAAGTGAAATCACTAATCTTTCAAATAAATTTCCTCTTTTGCTGAGTGATTTTCTACTATGTTCAAGTAAACAATTTCTGACTACAACAACTAGATTCTTTAAATTCATCATTTTGTTTAATCCTTTCAACAACCCTTTGGGATAGATACTACTATTTCTGTTGTACCGACGAAGAAACTGGGACTCACAGCTATTAAGTAACATTCCCAAGGTCCTACAGCTACCAAATGTCAGAGCCAAGGAGATAAAATTTCTAGCTGCATGGTAGACTAATCACTTATGCTTGTATTACATGTTCTATTTCCAAAACACCTGTTTTGGACATAATGAAAGTGGCATTTTACAGATGGAGATATTAAGAGATGGAATAAGAAAGCAATTGAATCTGAAATTATATTTATTGCTATATATGTGTATATATACACATTTTAATTCTTTAAAAATTATTATGACTATTTCACACGTATAAAGACATGGAAATAAGGTATGAACCTAAGTAAAATGAAGTTCTATGTGGACTGCTCTGTATACAAAGTTAAATGCAACTAATATAACTGAAGTCTCCTATATTCCTTTACTGATCATACCCCACTTCCCATTGCCCCAGGATAGCCAATATTCTGATTTGAGTTTATCTTCTTGGTTTTTATTACAGTTTTATATAACTGATGTGTCCTCAACATATATTGTTTAGTTTTGTTCCTAAATTTTCTATAAAGAAATGCTATATATATTATTTGTCAACTTCTTTTCCCCAACATTGTGTTTTTGAGTTTTGTTCATGGTCATGCATGTGAAGAGATTTCATTTATTTTCATTGCTTTAAAGCATTCCAATTTATTCATCCATTCCCTTGTCAGTGAACATTTAGGTTATTTCCAGGTTTTGCAATTATAAACAATGCTGATTTGAAGATTGAGTATTTGTACCCTGAGGCACAGGTATTAGAGATTCTCTGGAGTACATATCTAGGGGTGAAATTTGCTGGGTTGTGGGAAATGTGCCTCTTCAACTTTATAGTAAATTATTATCCAAAAAGTGTAAAAAACAAAATGTCATCCAAAGTGATATCATTTATACCCTCACCAGCAGTCTATAAAAGTTCTTATTACTTCACTTTCTTGTAAACTCTTAGTATTCTTTGATTTTAAAAATTCTGCTAATTCCATGGGTGTGAAATGGTTCCTTAGTTTATATTCTTTCTCCATTTTTATTAGCATGTTTGCTTTATTGATGTATAAGGGCTCCTATATATATTCTGGGTTATATGTTAACGAATTTCTTCTAGTTTGTGGCTTATATGTTTCTGTTGTTTATCTTAGCATATGGAAATTCTAAATTTTAATGTAGTCAAATTTATCAGTATCTTCCCATTTGGTTTATGGGTTTTTTGTATGTGTTAAGACACTTTTTCCTCTTTTGCAGACAAAATGATATTCCCCCATATAATTTTCTGAAACATTTACAGTTTTATTTTTCACACTTAATTAGTTAACATTAAGTTTGCTTTTGTGTAAGTGGAAGGTAGGGTCCAATTTTGTTCTTTCCATATTACAACAAGATGTCTGGGATTATTTACTGTTCTCTTCCTACTTATCTGAACTTTCACTTACATCACACAGAAAGTTTTCATATATCTGTGGCTCTTTTCTGCATTTTGAAGACTGTTTCATCAATTTATTTATTTCTGTACTGTTTTTATATATAATATTTACTTATATTTAATAGTAATACTGTTTAGTTTTTATATATAAAATATGGTATAATACATATTATCTAATATGTGTGTGTAGCTTTATATAGTCTTGAAAGTCAGTAGATAAATTCCCCTACCTTGCTTTTTCTTTAGGAATGTCGAGGCAGAGGGTGGCTGGCTGTCCCACAAACCTAATACCACTTTACCCTGGGCATGCTGCTGGACTTTAGTCTCCAGCCTGTCTTGCAGTTAGATGTTTACAGCTGGAGTGATGTTTGTCACTGCTGGAACAAGGCAGCTTAGGGGCAATTTCTCTCGGTACTCTTCTTATTGGCCAGCTAAATATGGGGCCTTTGGATCCAAAGGACCACATGGAAGGTTAATGGCTGAGAAGGACCACTCACTTTGGACATCTATATGAGAAACACACCATCCTGGGAAATATTGAATCTAATGTGTTTGTTGTAAGAACTAACATTGTCCTAATTAATACATGTGTGATGGTTATTTTGGCCCTGATCTTGAGCATAAAACTTTTGAATCGGCTTTACAGATGGATACACACTAAATCTGTTGGGATTTTAATAAAGTTTTATTAAATCAGTGGGGAACTGACACATTTATGATAGCTTTCCTGTCTATAGTTATGATATATTTCGACCATTTTTAACATTTTTAATGGAGTTAAAAGTTTTATAATTTTGTCAAATTTCATTAAATGTATCCAAAGTACTTTATTTTTATTTTTAAAATATAATTAATTATCAAACTGGGTTACATACAACGTCCAGTGGTCATCCCAACAGGTGCCCTCACCTCACCCATTTTTCCCCATCCCCCTTTCCCCTTCAACACTCAGTCTGTTCTCTGTATTTATGGGTCTCTTATGGTTAACCTCCCTCCCTCTCTGTTTCTAAACATTTTCCTCCACCCCTTCCCCCATGGTCTTCTGATAAGTTTCTCAAGATCCACATATGAGTGAAAACACATGATACCTGTCTTTCTCTGACTGACTTATTTTACTTAGCACTGTACCCTCCAGTTCCATCCACGTTGCTGCAAATGGCATGATTTTATTCCTTCTCATAGCCAAGTAGTATTCCATTGTATATATAAACCACATCTTCTTTATCCATTCATCAGTTAATGGACACTTAGGTTCTTTCCATAATTTGGCTATTGTTGAAAGTGCTGCTAGAAACATTGGTGTACATGTTCCCCTATGCATCAGCACTCCTGTATCCCTTGGGTAAACTCCTAGCAGTGCTACTGCTGGGTTGTAGGGTAGTTTTATTTTTAATTTTTTGTGGAAACTCCACACTGTTTTCTAGAATGGCTGCACCAGTTTGCATTCCCACCAACAATGCAAGAGTGTTCCCCTTTCTCCACATCCTCACCAGCATCTATAGTTTCCTGATGTGTTCATTTTAGCCCCTCTGACAGGCGTGAGGTGGTATATCAGTGTGACTTAATAGAGAACCCAGAATTGGGCCCACAAACGTATGGCCAATTAATCTTTGACAAAGCATGAGAGAGTGTCCAATGGAAAATAGACAGTCTCTTTAGCCAATGCTTTTGGGAGAACTGGGCAGCAATATGCAGAAGAATGAAACTGGACCACTTTCTAATACCAGACACAAAAATAAACTAAAAATGGAAGACTCTTTAGCCAATGCTTTTGGGAGAACTGGGCAGCAATATGCAGAAGAATGAAACTGGACCACTTTCTAATACCAGACACAAAAATAAACTAAAAATGAAAGACTTGTGAGACAGGAAACCATCAAAACCCTAGAGGAGAAAGCAGGAAACAACCTCTTTGACCTCAGCCACGGCAATTTCTTACTCGACACACCTTCAAAGGCAAGGGAATTAAGAGCAAAAATGAACTATTGGAACCTCATCAAGATAAAATGCTTCTGCATGGCAAAGGAAAAATCAACAAAACTAAAAGGCAATTGATGGAATGGGAAAAGATAGTGGCAAATGGCATATCAGATAAAGGGCTCATATCCAAAATCTATAAAGTACTCACCAAACTCCACACCTGAAAAACAAATAATCCAGTGAAGAAATGGGCAGAAGACATGAATAGACACTTTTCCAAAGAAGATATTCAGGTCAACAGACACATGAAAGTATGCTCAGTGCCACTCATCATCAGGGTAATACAAACCAAGTTACTTTATATTTTGATAGCTATGGCAAATTATCTTTCAAAAAATAATCCTGTTTTTCTTATTTGGTACTTGTGTATAGAAAAAAAATTTTTCTAGATGGTATATAAAATTTTTTAAGTTTATTTTTGAGAGAGAAAAAAAAGAGAATTCCAAGCAGGCTCTGTACTGCCAGCATAGAGCCTGATATGGGGCTTGAACCCATGAACCATGAGATTATGACCTGAGCTGAAATCAAGAGTCACTTAACCAACTGGGCCACCCAGGCATCCCTAAAATAAAATTTTACATTGTGATCTTATATGCTATAACTTTGATATTCAATTATAAATATTCTTTAGATTTTTTTGGAGTGTTCTCTCTCTCTCTCTCTCTCTATATATATATATATGTATATATATATATATAAAATTTAAGTTTATATAGATAATTTAAGTTTATTTATTTGTTTTGAGGAGGAGAGGGGCAGAGAGAGAATCCCAAGCAAACTTTATGTTCAGTGTAGAACCCAATGTGTGGGGCTTGAAACTTGAGAACCTTGACGTTATGAATTGAGCTGAAATCAGGAGTCAGGCATGTAACCAACTAAGTTACCCAGGTACCCCTCATCTTTTTCCTTGTATTCCTAAATTGGCCAGGAACTTCAATATAGTGCAAAATAAATTGGGAAACCTTGATATTGTTCTTACTTTAAGGGGAGTCTTTATAAATTATCACCCTGAAAAATGTTTGCTATAGGTTTTTGGTAGCTATCCTTCATTAAGATAGGTAAATTCTCTTTGTTTCTAAGTTTCTATGAATATTTATAAAAAATACAGAATTTTATATTTTTTCTTGTTATCATCATACATCATTTTGCTGTATTACTGTCATGGATTTTGAGTTAATATAAGCAACATCCTCTTAGGTTAAGTCAGATTTATGAGATACATCCAACTTGGTTTTAATAAATTCTTTTTCTTAGCTTTTTCTTGGTTTGCCAATATTTTGTTGAGGTGTATTGAATTTATGTTCCTGAAAGAGCTTGGTCTGCCCTTTTCTCTTCTCATCCTCTTATTTCCTCCAGGGGCCCTGATTAGACCCCTACATTAGACCTGGTTATTCCATCCTCCATGTTTTCTAACATCTCCTTCCCACTTACCATCTCCTTGTCTGGGATGTGTTCAGTGTAATTCTTCCAGGTTTATAATTTTCTATTAATCTGTGTATAACCAGCTGTTCAACCTGCCCACTTAAAAATTTTAATGCATATCTTTTAAAAATAATTTTAATAGGTTCTTTGTCAAACCTACCTGATTATTTTAGACTTTTTGTCCATATTTTATTTCTTTAAGCTATTTAATGCATTTTTCTATATTTTTATGTAATAATTCTAAGTTATAGTACATTAGGGATCCTATATTTTGTTTCTTCATTTGTTTTATTGATTCTGACTCTGACTCATGGTAGCCTGTTTCATTATAATGTTTAGTCTTTTTTTTTTTTTTTTTTTAGTATCATGAGCCCATCTTTATCTGAATTTAATCTATGGGTTTTCCAAGAGGGCCAAGGTTGCCCTGTTTTTCTCCAAAGAGGATTTGTTGATTTCAACTAAAATCAAGAGATAATATTAACTTTGTTCATTTTCCTGGCCATGAATGTAATACACACTCAATATCCAGACCCATGTGGGGCCAGGTCCATAGTTACCTATACACAGAGAACATGGTATGGTTGTGATTCTTCCAACAGAGTTGTGGTGGAGACAGGGAGATTTCCTTGTCCTCTCCCTTTGCTGCCTACAGTCAGAGTATTATTTTTTTCCTGGCTTTTTATTTTCAAGTCTTTGGCTGTGTGTGTGGTGTGGTGTGTGTGTGTGTGTGTGTGTGTGTGTGTGTGTGTAGTAGAGAGAGCATCTCGGGTCCTTAGATTAGGTTTTGCTCAAACTTGGGCACTGTTTGTTTCCAATTTCCTGCATGGTCAGCCATTAATTCCAAATTGCTGAATTCTTGGTAAAGGCATTTGGTTATTTACTGCCCTGCTTTTATTTACCCCCACTTTGTTGTTGTGTTTGCTTGTTTTTTTGACCTTGGGGATTTCCCTTAGCTCCATTTTTGTGAGCTCAGCAGTGTTTTTCTGTTTGTTTTTATTGGCGTATAGTTGACATATAATGTTAACTTTGTTTTAGGCATAAACAGCATAGTGATTTGATGAGTTTATTTATTATACTATGCTCACCACAAGTGTATCTCCTATCTGTCACCATGCAATGCTCTTATAATACCATTGACTATATTTCCTGTGCTATACCTTTCATCCCCTTGACTTATTCATTCAACTGGAAGCCTGTACCTTCCACTCTCACTCCCCATCACCCATTTTGTCCATCTCCTACCTCTTTCCTCTCTGGCAGCCACCAGTTTGTATTTATGAGTCTTTTATTCACTTTTTACATATTTTTTCTTTTTATATTTCACATATAAGTGAAACTAATTTGTCTTTATCCATCTGTCTTCTTTCACTTAGGATAATACCATTGAATTTCATCCAAGTCATTATAAATGGCAAAAATCTCAACATTTTTAATGATTGAGTAATATTCCATTATAAAAAAATCACATCTTTATCCACTTATCTTTCAGTGGACACTTGGCTTGCTTACATATCTTGGTTATTTAAATAATGCTCCAGTAAACACAGGGATGTGAACTTAGCAATGTTTTTAACATTTTTGTGATCGATCTAACATCCAGCTGTTTTGGAGTGAGCCTTTTTGTCTTTTGGTCAGAGTAGCTATTATCCCCTTCTTGCTAGAAAATGAAGTCTCATGGCACCCCATTTTTTTCCTCTGAACTTTGCTCTCTGGTTAGCATGTGGATAAAGTTCGATTGTCCTTACTCAGTCATCAGATTACAGTTTGGAAGTAAATCAAAAAGGACCTGCAATTTAGGCGCCACAGATCCAGGTCCAGATGATAAGCCTAAACTAGAAGACAGAGAAAGAATCTGACGGAGCCCTGTGAGCCCTCATTGGACCTATGAAGCAGTCTGATGTTTTAGCACCTATTGGAAAGCATCTGAAGGCTTTCCCTCCTTCCCCCACTGGCCCCAGAGGCTTTTATAGAAGTCTTCAAGGTTGGTGCAGCTACTTGTTGGTTGGTTTGCTTTGCTTATATGGCAAGTTCCAGTTATCATTGTACTTCTCTAAACCTGGTGGTCAATTATCTCTAAAAAAGAGCAACAAATCTCTGAAATGACCTGTGTGTGTGTTCGTGTAATACAACTCAGAGCCCCCAAACTATGCAGATTGGTATAAATGAAATCAAACAGGTATTCTAAAACAAATTTAGCATTTCTTCAATTTTTCTTTTATCTCAAGTTGGTTTTTAAAAATCAAAATGCATACTTGGGGTAATCATAAATAGGTAACTGATTGTGTTCACCCTAGCCTTCTGAGATGGGGTAAAGCAGAAGGAGGGAAAACTCAAAGAATATAGAAGTGGCATATACAGGCTGGTCTTGGCTTCTATCCAAATAGGTTTTCTGAAAACAACTATGCACAATTTTAGAAAGCTGTCTTGCAAGGCTAAAATCATTCTTTCTTCTTCATCATCGAAATATATCTTGTTATTTGGTGAGACTTGCCATTACCATTTTCTACTATATGAAAAATAAACCAATTGTACCTTCTTGTCTACCCAATTCCCTTGAAAGTACAATTCAGGGATCCAGTTCTAGAAAAAGCTTGTGAGTTAGAAATTGAATTTAGTGCCTAACAAGAGTAAGAGGCAATTAATTAGAAATATAGCATACGTTATGTAATTTTATTAAGGAAAGACTCACCATCTAGAAGGCTGGCTGAATTATAGATAGTAAGAAACTTTAAAACAACTGAATTAAGTGATTCAGAGTCACTATTATTAAATCCTGGATTGGTTGAGGCAATTTTCACTATCCTTTATTTATTCAACTGATGTCTATTTGAAAAGGGGAGGTGGTATTGAATTGGATTTGCTTTTGCTGCCAATTTCAGGCATAAAATCTTTTTAGTACCTGCTAAAGGTAATAATAATTCTATCTGGTGGGAGATGTGGGTATATGTGCAGGTTCTCCAGTTACCTGTGCCCATGTGTACTTTTGAACACATATACATATATATGTATGATTTAGTCCCCATCACAGGGTTGTCTTGTAGGCTCTGATATTGCATACAAATCTCCCATTCATCTGTCACCAAAAAGATAAGAGTAAACTGCTTGTTCTCTGTTTACATTGCAGTTCTCTGTGATTATGTGCTCCAAGTGATGTACAATGCACATCTCTTTATAGGAGTGCTGCAATAGCTGAAGAAAATGGTCAAAAGAGAACTTTTGGTGCAGTGCACATGGCCTACCTACAGAGAGAATCCCTATAATCTAGAAAGATCTGGAGCTATTGCTGTTCAGAAGGGTGACTCTCACCCATTCCCACAGTTCATCTCTGAAGATTCACCTGCCCAGTTATCACTGTTGTAGTAATGGAGTCAGGAGTCTTTGTCCCTTCTTCAGCATGCTCCCCTTGTAACCTGATCCTGGAACCCCCTTCCCAGGGATGGTCACTAATTCAAGGGGCTAGCAGTGTGTGCACAGCAACAAGTTCTCAAACACTTTTTAGGAACCACCCAAGAATCTTAATTTCATGGATGACCCCATCTCCTCATCCCCATGAAGCCCAAGAATAATTTAATTGAGATCTACATATTCTATATGTTTAAGTGTGGTTGCCCCAAGATGAGGCAACCTGAAGTTTCACTTCAGCCTTGTCCTGGACTTCCAACCTTCATGTAGTTCACTGAACACATTGTAGTATTCCAGACCTCTCTGTGTTTGCATGTGATGTTACTCTGCCAGGAATGCCGTTTTACATTTTCAGTTAGAAAACTCCTATTCATTCTTCAAAGTCCATTC
Organism: Suricata suricatta; assembly: GCF_006229205.1. Classification (NCBI taxonomy): domain Eukaryota; kingdom Metazoa; phylum Chordata; class Mammalia; order Carnivora; family Herpestidae; genus Suricata; species Suricata suricatta. Next base: position 89,616,392 of record NC_043702.1, on the reverse strand, counting down.
TCTTCTCTTCTGTAAAGCTTTCCCTGAATATTTCTGACAGAATTACGTCCTCTCTCAGTAAATTTTGTTCCTTATTATCTCTTGTTGAAACATCATTCTAAATTTAAGTTGTTTATTGATGAGTATTAGTTGTTTGTCTTACCCACTACACCAAGAGTTCTTTGGTGGCAGAGGCTGCTTCCTGTCTGCCTTTGTGCCCTCTGTCTCTATCATAGCACGTATTGGGCAGATAGGATAGAATTAATCTTATTACATCAGTAGAATTGTCTGTGCGTCTTTATATAGGCTGATGTGTGTTTACCTGTTATAGAAAGAGCAGCTCCAATCCCCATACCTCTGCTCCATCTAAACCTAGTTCATAACACACATTGAAGGCAGCCCAGAGTAGAGGATATATTTTTGCTTCTGATTCTCTCTGACCTCCCCAGGAAGGGGCTCATTAATCTCATTACTATAACCTGTGAAATAGGTAGGCATTATTCATGGTCTTGGATTAAAGATAGAGGCCATGTCCATTAATTAGGTTGCCCACAACTCAAGTCCATGGCTTTCTTGGGGCACTTTTACCTCAGAAGGGCCACAGATAATCATTTCCAAATAGGATACAAAGTCTAGACTACCTTCAAACAAGGTGAAATGTTCCTAGAGCTGACAATTAAATGGATTTATCAATTAAATAGACTTATCTTTTGTTCTCATCCCTGGAGCCTGCGGCCTAGAATCCACTGTAGTTAAACTGCAGGTTGGTCAGACTCTAAGATTTATGAGCACTTTCGGTATTATTGATACTGACTTTTAAAGAGCAAATTATATCCCACCAGTAATTGGAATCCCCCAAAGGTAGTATCCTCTGTGAATTCACAGCCTGTTAGATTCCTGGCTCTAGGGATTCAATGTTTTGTTCTGCCTCGAGATGGCTGGGAGAGGTTATGTTCTGCGTTAGTAAGTTTCTGACTAAAGTGACTTTTAATTAAAAGCAGGCAATTAATTGTAATCACTCACCAATTATTTTTTTCTTCAAGTGTTTTGTGTTTTCATTTATTTATTTAGGCGGATTTTCAAACTATTCTGTTACCTTTCAAGGAAATCAACTATTATGATAGTGATATGGTAGGTTAAGAAAGGAAAAATCCACTCTTTTAAATGTTTTTTTTTTAATTATTTATTTTTGAGAGAGAGAGGCAGAGCATGAGTGGGGGAGGAACAGAGAAAGAGGGAGACACAGAATCTGAAGCAGCTCCAGGCTCTAAGCTGTCATCACAGAGCCCGACATGGGGCTTGAACACAGGAACTGCAAGATCATGACCTAAGTCAAAGTCGGATGCTTACAAAGCTACCCAGGTGCCCCCAAACCCATTCTTTTAAAAAACATACTTTCCTTCCTTCCTTCCTTTCCTCAACAAAAGGCCTTAGACACAAAGATAAATAATGTGTCCTCAATTAGTTTACAGTCTGTCAGGGAAGAGGTAAGCTAACGATGAGGCTTAGGGAGGGCTTGGAGATGGACTGGATTCAGAATGGGCACCTGACCTCATTTACAGCATAAAAGAGGTGGTTAAGGAAGACTTTCAAGAGCCCTCACTCACCTATCTGTCTTCTACTCCCAACAGAACACATATCTGAGAGGTGGTGGATCTGGGCTCCATTAGATCTGAATCTGGTGTTCTAAGCAGAGGAATAGCATGTACAAATGAGGGAGGCCTAGGAGGAAATAAGGATATCATTATGTTGGGAGTATGGGATTGACTCAAGCTACAAAATCAGTAGATGCTAAAGTAAGTCTTGAAAGATAACTTAGAAGAGGTGAGAGAAGACCTTACAAATAGCAACCAAAGCTAGAGATAGGGGAAGAAGATTTTTGGACTCATTTAGTAATTCTGGGGAGAAAGAGATCAAGGATGCAGGCTGAATAAAGAGAGCAGAGCACCACATCTAAATGAAAGGTCTGAGTAATAACAACTGTTCACCTCAGCAGTGAGACTGGGACTTGACTCCATATCAGGGGTCAATCTGAACTCCAAGCCCTCATCTGGTGCTCTATACCAGTTGAGGGAGGGTGATGGTGATGATGGTGGCCATGCTAGGACGTGTGTCATCTCAGGGTCTGGAGGTGGGGCAGAGGGTTTTTTGGTGTGTGGTTTGTTGTTGTTGTTTTTTTAGTTCACGAATAAGAATGAACAAGGTAGTAGGGATGGCAAGAAGACATTCTCTGAATAGAGCCCACTTCAAGTTTCCAATAAAACCAGCAAAGCTGTTCTCCCAAGGTCAAAACAGTTTTCTTGTTGAACTTTGTTTCTCTCTGCTATGTTAAGAAACTTTTTGAAATGATAAAATTGTGAAGAAATATTGGAAAAATCTCACTGAGGACAGGTATATCCCTGACAGGGAACTGCCCCTGTGATGTGTTTGAAGGCAATGAATGGGTTTGATTGATGTTTGGAGGAAAAAATGTTCTGCAGTGATGGATGGTGCATTATATACCAGCAGGCATTAAGACATTAAAGGAATGAGTTTAATTGGTCATAAGTTAATGAAGTTGAAACAGGTAAAAGTACAAAGACATAAGTTAACTCTCAAAACCTCCCATAGGGCAAAGGGAGCTTGTTTACCCCAACTAGCGAAGAGTAGCAACTAGAATCCATTCATAAGGGCTGACAGTGGGATCTTCTTTTTAAAAAAGGAGACTTTATCATTACCTGCTTTTAAGCCAGGTGGAAGTCCATGCCAAGTCAGCTGGAGTCCAGAAACTTCCCAGAGACATTCTTGTCATAGGGTTCACATCAACCAGAGGACAGCCTAATCAGCTTACCTAGGCCACCTCCTATCCTAACTTACCCAGAGTGGAGGACAATAACACTTATGGAAGATAATGATATTAACAGTACTGAGCATTACTTCACCATGACACAGGGGTTTAAAGGAATAAATCAACCTGGTGGCTCAGGCATACTAACAAAATCTACCATCCTAGGCTAGTTATACTATAATTTATTATGTACTGTTTTTTTTCTTCAAAATAGAGTATATGAAAGCCATTTATGAATGCACTGTCTCAGAATCTATGTAGAACACAGCGTTGAGAAAAGCCCTAATCCTTGTCTGCAGGGAACTTATATTCTTATTGGAGAGAGAAACAGTAAACCACTTATGAAATTTAAACACTTTTTATTCATTAACATTTATAAAGACAGTGTGAAAGCTCAAAGTAACTATTTAAAACACCAGGAGAAGAAATGAATTTCTTATGAATTCTACAAAGGTCACAACCCAGCAGACCAGAGCTATATTTATTTGCCTGGCATAGCATGTGTTTTCTTTTGTTTTAATTAAATTGGGATGCCTTTAGGGTAGAAAAGTTCCCTCCAGCTCTCCCTATTACCCATTTGTGCTGCCTGCCTGGATCCTGGAGGCATTGGAGTTGCAGTTTTAGGTAAATACCTAGTTCAGAGGGGAAAAAAAGAACACTGAGTTAAAAGAGCAAAGAAAGATACTAATGCAAATATGGGAAATATGGGTCCTAAAGAGCAATATTTGGATGGAGAGAGGTTTAGGGAAGGATTGGGCAAGAATTCCTCCTCTTCTTACTGCTAAGTTTCACATCAATTGAAATATAGACACAGGTGTAGGTGGGGACCCGATTTGAACATTAGTCTTATTATATATGTGTTGGTCAGGATAGGTTAGGTTATTCTGGGCTAAGAAACCTCTCCAAAGTCTCAGTGGCTTATTACAACAAAAATAGCCATTTCTCATTTTTGCTGCACTCCCAGTACAAGGTCTGCCCCATTGTAGTAATCCAGGGACCCAGACTGATGGAACCTCGGTCTGTGGGCTGCAGGGGAATCAGGTTTTAGATCCTTAGCCTCCATATGGCCTCCTTCTTAAAAATTGTCTTCCTGAGAAATCTCCCCTCCCTTCCACAATTGCCCTTGTCCAATGTATTTTATAATTATGTCTTTATTTAAAGTGTATTCAGTTTGAGAGCTAGAAAGAGAGAGAGAATTCATGAGGAAGAGGCAGAGAGAGAGGGAAAGAAAGAATCCCAAGCAGGTTCCACTCCATGCTGTCAGCATGGAGCCTAATGCAGGGCTGGATCCCATGTACCTTGAGAGCATAACCTGAGCCAAATCACAGGTTGATGCCTCCAACCTATCTTTTTTCCTTCTTTCCTTCCTCCCTTCCTGCTATCTATCCATCTATCCATTGCTTATTTGATCTATTTGTCTACTGTATCTTAAACTTGGAATTCAGAAATGAATAACAAATGTGGCAGGGACATTATTTACACATTGGGTTAAACTTAAACAAATGAACCCACACTTTTTGTCAGAATTCAAACTTGGTTTGGTTGACTGCTTTGACAGTAAAGACCACCTTGCCCATTAGGTTCTGTGGTGGACATTTTTTAAATGAACTAAATGACCTAAATTGGCAGCTTCAAGATTTTAATGAAAATATATTTAAAGCATATATACAATTTATGGTATGGAAATCAAATACCTTTTTACTATTTAATATATGATAAACATTTTAGAAATAAACTTAAACATTTATGAGGGGATCTAAGAACTCAAAGTCTTTTAGGGAGTATGCTAGCAAACAAAAATAAAAAAAACCAAAAAAACCCCCAAAAACCAAATTATGCTTAAAGACCACTATCTGGTCTTCTTGGCACAGTGACTGGGCTATACTCACTGTATGTGAGGAGGCAGGATTTTAGGGGGTGGTTTTTATAAGCAGTCTTAGAGAAAGAAAAAAGGACAAGAGAGCCCAGGAAGAAGAGTGAGCACAAGGCAAGGGCAGATGGGAAGAAAGGTGAGGGCCAAGAGACAGGTGTCACAGAATGGACCCCAGCTGCTCCTGCTGGAGTGGTGAGGGCTGGGCTCATGGACCCAAGGTTCCAAGCTTGTTCATGGACACTGAGAGTTTCCCTGTGGCTGCTTAGCCTGCACATCTGCTGCCTCACCGAGGTTTGTGCTGCCACTGAGAGGACCAGCAAAAGTGACAGGTTTGTGTCTTAGCCAAAGCCCATCACTACTAATATAAAATAGCTCAAAGCTAATGTTTCACAGCAGTAAGTTCAAGGACATACCTGGATAAGGAGAGCAGCCCTTAAGAACAGATCTGTGAAAAGCACTTTGTAAATATGTTGAGAACAAGATTGGGGAGCCAAGTGTCCCCGTGATACACATGTCATCCCATCCCACCCCTTGGGGTTGTCTATAGAGCACAACTCACCCCTTACTCCCTCAGGGAACTCCCAGAGCGACCATCACCAGTAATTCCAAGGAGACACTATCTTAAGAGTTGTCCATGCCTAGTGGTGGTTGCCTGGCGGATGCCTTTATTTTTCTCCTTTCTGGAGAAAAACATTTAGGTGGGCTGAATGTAAAGAAACACCAAAGGCTATCTCTGGCAGGGTTACTTTTTCTTTTTCTTTTTTTTTCCACAAAAGAAAAATAATCGGAACATGTTAAGAAACATTGATAAGACTTCTGTGAAGTGAAACTGAAAACGAGAGCCCACCAAAGGGAAAAGTTTCTATGTCTTATTTGGAGCACTGTGAAAGGGAGAGGCAGCACCCATGGTGCTCATTTTGTATTGGATTTCTGATTTTGCTCCATTATATCCCAATGTCTGAGCACCTCAGGGTGGGAAGCGTTGTCCTCAGCCTCTGCTTCAGGGTGAGCAGGGCTGGTCGGAGGTTAGAAATTTAGGCTTGAGTCAGCCAGAGTATGACTTAGGCCTCAGCTCCACTGTCACTGGGAACTTATCCTCTTAACAATAATGACTGACATCAGAATAATAACAATAATGTCTCCTAGCATATTTGTGGAGTGGTTAATATGTGCTAAATTTTTATATCTTATATGAAACACCCCTTTTAAACAACCCTATAAAGACAACTCAACTATGAGGATTCTGAGCTTTAAATCACGTGCCCAGGATACTGTGGGTGCTATGTCAGATTCCAGAAGCCACACTGTGAACTCCTGGGCTATGGTGTCCTGGTTTTCTACACTGCATGTGAAGACCTCTGTAGTAGAGTTGTGAGGATTTAATTAGCCAGTAGGTGTAAAGCAAATGGCATAGAGACTGATATTTTATCGAATTAAAAATAAGTGATGATGACTGGAGATGCTAACCACAGGATTTATTGCTTGCTTCCTGGTACCAATAATGGTACCAACCATTATTCTATGCTCTTTTGGTGTATTAATTCACTCGATTTTATCCTCTTACCAGCCCCATGAAGTAGTCACCATTATTATCCCCATATTACAAATGAGGAAATTGGGACTTATAATGGTTAAATATCTTGCCAAGGGTCACAAAACCAACCAACAGTAGCACTGTCCTTTGCACCCATGCTGTCTGGCTAAAATGCCCAAGCTCTGATTAAGCAACACTCTCTTTATTATGATCACTGTAATGGGTGTATTAGCCAGGGCTGTCTAGAGAAACAGAGCCTGAAAGGATGTACGTATATATACATAAAGAAATTTATTATAAGGACCTGGCTTATGCAGTTATGGAGGTGGACAAGGCCCAAGATCTCCAGAGTGAGTCAGCAAGCTGGTGACCTGGGAGAGCCCATGGGTAAGTTCCAATCTGAGGACTGGCAGGTTTGACACCCAGGAAAGAGCCACTGTTTCAGTTTGGGTCCAGGCAGGACCCGGACCCAAGTGTCCCAGGGGCAGGAAAATGTCCCCGCTCAAATGTTGTCGGGAAAGACTTCTTTCTTACGTGTAGGAGGGTCAGCCTTTTTGTTCTTTTCAGGCCTTCAGCTGATTCACTGAGGCCCATGTTGGGGAGCTCAGCGTGTATGCTAGCTTTTAAAGTCTACCGTTTAAAGGTTAACTTCACCCAAAAACATTCTCGTGGAAACACCCAGAATAATATTTGACCAATTATCTGTGCATCCTGTGTCCTAGTAAAATAGATACATAAAATTAACTATCACAAGTGTGTCCTTTGTCAACTTGACACCTATATGCATCTTCTTAAACCATACTTAATCTTCAAATAAAGATAATGAGGTCATAATTCCCCTATCTGTGTTTTTTTGTTCATGAATCTTTTTCCTTTAAGAAAGATGTATGGGCGTCTAAACATAGCTTTGTTATATACACTTGACCCTTGAACAACACAGGGGTTAGGGGCAGCAACCCCCTGCAGAGTCGAAAATCCATGTATAATGTGATTCCTCAAACACTGAACTAATAGCCTAATGTTGACTGGAGGCTTTACTGAGAACATAAACAGTCGATTGAACACATTGGTATGTTAGATGTGTTATATGCTGCATTCTTAAAGTAAGCTAAAGAAAAGAAAGTATTAAGAAAATCCTAAGAGAAAATACATTTACAATATCATCCTGTACTTCTAAAAATCTGCGTATAAGTGGATCTATGCAGTTCAAACTCATGTTATTCAAGGGTCAACTGGAATCTGTAACACAATTATTTATGAATGTACTTGTTTACCCTACAATTCTGGCTCCTTCTCTCCAGCAAGGGCTGGGCCTTTTTTCGCTTTGATTCCCACCAATTAATACAAACTTATATTAAGTGTCTGCTTATACGTCAGACACTTCACTGATGCCAGAGTGAGACTGTACTTTTTCTTGTAAATGAAAAAATGGGACGCAGACAATACTGTATAAACGAGAGATCGTAACCATGATGGAGGGATGGAGCCACAGGATTTTGCAGGACAGGGACGTCCTTTCCCTCACTGAGGCTGGGATGGAATATAGGCAGGTACAGGGCACAGCATGCATGCAGGCGTAGCTTCCAGAGGAGGCTATGCTAGGGTTCAGATTTGAAATACATAAAAATTTTCCAGGTAGGAAACACCTAAAGTAAACCAGAGGAGAGCATCATGCAGAAGGAAAAATCTAGAAAAGTAGCCTAAGGGTGAGGTGAGGGCTCTATACAAGTGCTAGAGAGTGGATACTTGATTTTCTCCCTCATGGGGATCTGCTGAAAGATTTTAAGCAGGACAGAGGCAGGATCTAATTTGCATGTTACATCTCTCTTGCTGCGCTGTGGCTGACAGATTGATTGCAGAGTGGGGGCCACTTAGGGGACTGTTGCCATAAAACCTATGGTGATGTTGGGAGTGTGATTGTGCTATTGTTGGGGCTTCCTCCTGAGGAGGAAGCTGTGTGAGAGCAGGCCCCTCCCCTAGGCCTCAGCCTCCGCTGCAGTGTCTGCCTGGCAGCTCCATTTGTAAGAGGAAGGAATTGCTTAGTGTTAGTGATTGCACATTGGGCTTGGATGTTCAACTCCTCTAGCAGACAGTTGATAAAGAAACAAAATAAAGGAAGGCTGACAGGAGCAAAGACCGAACAAATAGACTAGTGACTACCAGGTGTCTCCTCGCTGTCTTCTGGAGATAAGTTTAATGAAGGAGCCACTATCAGTGGAGCTCAGGGAAGGATGTGGGGCAAAGTTACAAATGTGTAAGGGTTCTACATTCAGGGCTATTATCTCGGTAAACTCTTGCCTAAAGGGATATAAGAAAATGGTTGCTGAGAAAAACTTGAAAAGGAGGATATAACTCTAGGTGAAATGAGGCTTTGTTCTTTTCACATTATTTTTATGGCTGCTGAGCAGGAATAAACTAGTAGAGTAGAAACAAGCAAAGTTGTCAAGAACTTGTAGACTAAACAATACAAGTCTCAGAATGCCTTGTTCCCAACCATTGGGATGTAATTTTCCCTTCCTTCCCCTCCCCTTCCCTTCCCTTCCTTTCCCTTTTTTTCTTTTGTTATCAAACTACTAGAAAGTTTCCTCTTATATGGACGCAGTGAGAGTTACCGGAGAGCAAGGAGACATTTTCCCGTGGCCTGCAGACATTCACAGACGTCTCCAGCCCATCCCCCATTAAACTGGTCGGAGAGTGCCGCAGGGTTAGAATGTTAGGGGCCATGGCCATGGGGCTGCTTCCACTGGGGAGGCTTATTACTGCAAAGCTCATTTACAGAATGACTAAATTATGGAAAAAATTTGGAAATTTAGTATAAAGAAGCCCAGGCTGGATGGAGAAACCGTGTTATTGGGCACTGTTTCCTCTTCCTGCCTATTTTCTTATTAATGGTACTTCCATCTAGGTAGGTGCCCAAACCTGAGACCTCAAGGAAGCCTAGATTTTACCCCATATCATGTAGGCTAGGCTAGGCTAGGCAGCAATGACACATGACTCCAGAGTCTTTGTGTCTTTCAATAACCAAATTTATTTTTTTATTCATGTTGCATGTTATTTGCAATTGATTATCTCTGTTTCAGATTCTCTTTCTCTGGGACCCAGAATGATGGAGCTGGTGCACCCTGGAACATTTCCGATCTTATTGCAGAAGGAAAAGGGAACCTAGTGATCACACACTGGGTCCTGAAACTTCTGCTAAAAAGTTATACACATTACTTTTTTTTTTTGGTCACTTTAATTTATTTGTTTATTTATTATTTAATTTAATTTACATTCAAGTTAATAATGATTTCAGAAATAGATTCCAGTGATTCATCCCCTATGTATAACACCCAGTGCTCATTCCAGCAAGTGTCTTTTTTAATGCCCCTTACCCATTTAGCCCATCTGCCCACCTACAACCCTCCAGCAACCCTCAGTTTGTTGTCTGTTTAAGAGTCTCTTAGGTTTGTCCCCCTCCCTGTTTTTATGTTATTTTAGCTTCCCTTCCCTTATGTTCATCTGTTTTGTATCTTACCTTCCTCATATCAGTGAAGTCTTATGATACTTGTCTTTCTCTGACTAATTTCACTTAGCATAATACCCTCTAGTTCTAGCCATGTAGTTGCAAAGGGCAAGATTTCATTTTTTTTTATTGCTGAGTAATACTCCATTTTGTGTGTGTGTGTGTGTGTGTGTGTGTGTGTGTGTGTGTGTGTATACCACATCTTCTTTATCCATTCATCTTTCGATGGACGTTTGGGCTATTTCCATACTTTGGCTATTGTCAGTAGTGCCGCTGTAAACATTGGGGTGCATGTGCCACTTTGAAACCGCGCACCTGTATCCCTTGGGTAAATACCTAGCAGTGATGCACATTGCTTCTACTCACATCTTATTGGCAGAAGTCTGATGTCAGTGAGACTGTGGAATATACTCTTTCTCAGGGAAGGGCAGCAGATGTTTCTGTTTGTAAAGGTGTTGTGTCTGGAGCCACAGAGAACAGAGTTCTGGCAATGCAAAGTGTGCTTTATTTCCTCATTTCATGTCTTGAATATCTGGAGTTGCCACATAACCTGTATGGTTAAGACAATGACTTTTGGAAAATACCACTTTGCTTAATTTACAGGGTATGTGCTCACCTGGATGAGTAAGTAATTTAGTGCAAGTCAGGCTTCCCTGGAAATAGGTATCTTTTATGATCACTCCCCACTGAAACCTTTGAGTCATTTTCACTATTCTTGCAGTCATTGCTCAAGTTCTACTAATGCCTGTGTCATTAGACATTGTTGCCTAGTACCTTTTCTTTAAGATTTTCCCTGTGGGCAACTGAGCTGTTTCTTTTTATTCATTAAGACTGTGGTGCTTGACCTTCCCCTGCTCTGCCTTTGTTTTTCTCTTTTCTTTCTTTTTTTTTTCTTTTCTTTTCTCCCCTCTCCTCTGTTCTCCTCTCCTTTCCTTATTTATTTTTTAACTATCTTTGTCATTATTATTGGGAACTTCACCATCTACATAGACAATCATAGTCAACATCTTGACTTCTTGGTTCCTTTACCTTCTTACTTCTAAGGATGTTGTCCTCTGCTTCAATTCAGCCACCCTTTCCCCTTGTTTTATTTTAGATTTTGTGATAGATAAGCAATAATTATACCTCTTCCAAAATCTCTATTGTGAGGTAGATGTTATAAGGCCATTCTGTGATTACCAAGCCTCCTTTTCCATCTCACTCTTTTATTGTTCCAAGTATAATTCTTTAACTACAGTGGCGCCTTCAACTTGTTGTCCCTACTCCTTTCCACTAGCCACATCCTACATGTGAATGTAGTCTTCAGTATCCACCAGTGACACCTCCCCAAAGTTAGCCAAGTTGTGAGGTTAAGGGCAAGTCCTCCAGACCACAAAGTCTGTCCAAGACTCCTGACACCAACTGCAAGTTCAGGGGTATATTAGTTCCTAGGGATGCTGTAACAAAGTAGCACGTTGGGTGGCTTAAACAATGAAAATTTATTGCTTCACAGTTATGGAGGCAAGACATCCAAGATCGAAATGTCAGGAGGTTTGATTCCTTCTGAGCACTGTGAGCGAGAATCTGCTCCATGTCTCTACCCTAGCTTCTAGAGTTTTGCTGTCAATTTTTGCCATTGGTTGGTTGGCAGAAGCTTCATTCCAATCTCTGCCTTCATCTTGATGTGACTTTCTCCCTTTTCCAAATTTCTTCTTTTTATGAGGATACCAGTCACACTAGATTAGTGGCCCTCCCTATTCTAGTTGGCTTTACCTTATTCTAACTAATTATAATTGCAATGACCCATTTCCCAAATAAGGGTACATTCTGAAGTCCTGAGGGTTAGAACTTCAACACAGGAATTTGGGAGGAGTACAAATCAACCTGTAATAGGGATTTCCAAAACCATCCTCAGGTTTGATGATTTGCTAGAAAGACTCACAGAACTCACTGAAAGCTATTCTCACAGATATGTTTATTATAAAGAAGGGATATATTAAAATCAGCCAGGGGAAGGGACTCTTATGGAAGAATCTGGAAGGGTTCCAAACACAAGGCCTCCATGTTCTTAGGACAGTTACTCTCCTAGAATTCATGTGTGACAATATATGCATGGTATTGCCAACTCAGGAAACTCATACAAGCTTTCGTGTTTACGGTTTTTATTAGAGCGTCTTTATGTAGAAATGATTGATAGATTAATTGCCCATGTGATTAAACTCTGCTTCAAGGGCAACTAATACTATGTGACCTGAAGTCCCTGCTCTCTAAACACATGGTTGGTTTTTCTGCAGTGGCAACTGCCCCCCTCCTCCCACCACTCCCCCATACAGCAGATAAGGCCAGTCCTGCCCTGTTTCAACACATAAACTGTTAGGTGTGGTCCTAGGGGTCCCTCCATGAATACTAAAAGATACTCCTATCAGTGAGGAAATTCTAAGGATTTAGAGGTTACCAACCAGTTATTACAATAGAGGCCAAACCTCTCTTTTGATGAGGCCAAATTTCTTATTATGTAACACCCAGCCTTTGCCTGCAGATTCCGTTGAACTCATCTGATTCAACCCTGACCCAGTGAAATCTAAATCCTCCTACTCTTTGCCTGCACCCAAGCAGCTAAGCATTGCTGGAAAAAAATTCCCAAATAGGATAGAGTGATCCCAAATTGGCACTCTGCTCTGCCAGATATTCCTCCTATACTTCCCAGCACAGCCCCTTTGTCATTGTAAGTTTGATTTTACTGTCTTCTCTATATCCACCCCAGTTCCATTTTTACAGGCCTCTCTCTCAGATAATAAATATTTTATTCTTCATTGAAAATAATGGTTGCAGTAAGAGTGTCCTCATATATCCTTTCCTAAATTTATCAGCCTTGAGCTGTTTGACCCCACATACTCTGTTTACCCTCCTGAAAGATAAACCCCCTCAGTTCCACGGTGGTAAATATCTGAATATCCCCCAGTTCATGCATTTTCACTCTTTACCACGACATCACATCTTGGATGCACCTATACCCTTCACATTTACCATGGACATCATGGAACTCTTGGTTTCCCTACCTCAGTTCTGAAACTGCCTTCCTCCTAGACTTCCCCACCTGATGAAATTCACCATCTTCCTTCATGCCAAGACTAAAGAATGAGTTCTCCTCAATTCCTTCAGCCCTCCCTCCCATTAAATCTGTAAGCAAGTGTGGTAGTGATACCTTCAAAACATATCCTGAATCTGACTACTTCTCACCTTCTCCACTGCTGAAACCTTAAATCCAGCTCTTTATTTGGAAGCAGTGCAAACACATCTTAAGCATTTCTTTTGCTTCTATTATTTACACTTTTCTAATCTATTCTGTACTCAGCAGCCAGACTGATCCTTATTAAGTGGAAATCATCTATAATCATCACCCTATTCCCAATTAGAATAAAAGCCATTCTCTTTTCATGACCTGTGCACACACCAACATTCTCTCAGTCTTGGGGCTTGTGGCAAACACTGCCTGGTTCTCTTTTATTGGCCTCGCGCACACATTTCCTTGCCTCCTCACAGGTGAGTGGCTGAGCTGTTGTCAGTAGAATGTGAGCAGAGGTGATCCTTTCCTATTCTGGTCCATAAAACTGTCCATATGCAAGCTTATGTTCTCTTTGTCTCTCTCCATCAACAACTTGAATGCAGAGGAGGATGAAGCCCTAATGCTTGTGAACCCGCATTTTGGAAGAAGACTGAGTCTCTGAGTGAATTCTGTGGAATAGACTGCTTCTTCAGCTCTCCCTTGAGGCCTTAATAGGACTGTATTTTAGTATAGGTGAGAAATACACTTTTACTGTGTTAGAACTTTGATATTTGGGGGCTGTTAGTTACTTAATGAATACAAAACTCTCGCATTTCTTCTTCCTCTTGTTAATATTCTCTCTCCCATGGTCTTTGTATGGCTTCTTCTTAAGGTTTAAGGTTCAGCCATATGTTGCATTCTCCTCAGAAGGGCTTTCTCTGGTCCCTCTATCTGAAGCAGTTCCCCAACTGTCCCTTTATATGAATCAACCTACTTTTTCACAACACTAACCACCATCTGAAAGTATAAATATAAATGTGAATGTGAATTTATTTGTCCATTGCACATAATGTTTATATGTCTGTCTTCCCAGCAGAGTGTAAATTCCTCCAGGGTGTAAATCTTGTCTATCTTTTGCGTCACTATATTCTCAGCTCTTGGAACAATATCTGGCACCACAGTAAGCACCCACAAACACCTTTTTGAATTAATTAACATATTTTTAAAGATCCCAAACAGATTTTAGAATGATAGTATGAATTTCCAATATGATGTTACTTCTCTATCTGGAGGAAAGACTTGTTTTTAATGTTTAGTGTTACAAATAAGAAGGGACAAAAATGGACCATACTAGGAAAGTAAGTGTGTGATATAACAAAAATAAATATTTGGTTTTCATGTATGGTGCCTGGCACAGAACTCCTAAAGCCCATGAGGTTTTCTGAGTAATAAGACTGTCTTCTGTATGCTGATGAGAGAACTCAAGTAGGGGGTGTACAAGATAAGTCCAGGATGGGGGCTGGTTACCAAGAAAGCCAACCATGTGAGTAGAAGGTTGGAGCCTTCTGCTCCTACTTCCTTCCATGTCTACAGAGGGCAGAGGGGCCTGAGACTGAGTTCAGTCAAGAACAACTAATGATATAATCAATCACGTCTACATAATGAAACCCCGTGAAGTCCCCTAAACAGCATGGTTCAGGGAATTTCCAAATTAGTGGACATATTAGCCAACTAGCAGTTTGGTGTACCACGATTCCATGGAGACAGCATAGGGACAGAAGTTCCTGGGCTTGGGACATTTCTGGACCTTGAACTATGTACCTCTTCATCTGGCTGTTCATTTGTGTTCTTTATGCTAAACTATAATAGTAAGTATAGCATTTTACAGTATGTGTGTTATTCTAGAAAACTTTGAAAACTGAAGGAGGAGTTTGTGAGAATGCCTAAATTTGTCACCAAGTTGGATGGAAGTGCAAGCAGCCTGGGGACTTGTGACTTGTGACTGGCATCTGAAGTGGAACAAATCTTGTGAGACTGAGCCCTTGACTTGAGGAGTCTACAGCAACTCTAGGTAGTTAGTGTCTGAACTGAATAGAATTGCAAGCTACCCAGTGGGAGTCTGAGGACCAGAGAATTGTTTGGTGTTGGAGTGACGTTTTTCATGTCAGACACACCACAGAAAGTGGCATTTCATTGGCTTAATGTATTGAGTAGCAGGCTTCTTATTCCGGGCTCACTCTAGAAAAAAGGGCACTTGACTTTTGTCTTTCATGTGGTGACCAAAATAATATTTATAGGATGCCCCATCCTCCCCATGAGTGAGTTTTTCCCTCTCAGTGGTAGTGTTGTGGTGTTAGGGATGTGGATCAATAATACAGAATAACAGGAGGAAGCAAAGAGGAAAAACCCCATCTTTATGTCTATCCCAGTATTAGCTACTCTCATTGCTTCTCCCAGACCACAGCATTAGGCTCCAGATGCTGTACTACACCCACTATAACAGTCTCTCAGACCCGGTTTTCCTCCACCCAAGAGCCAGAGTGACCTTTCCAAAGCCCAGACATGGTTAGAAAAGTCAGCAATGGCTTATTGTTCAAGGTTCTATATCACCCACTCAAGTTCACTTCACCGGGACACTGGGGTCCAGCCACCTTTGTTTGTGTAATTATGTGGTTAATGTCTTTTCTTCTCACTAGAGACCAGAAGGTTAGGGATTATATTCTTTTTTGCTTACCATTTTATCTTCAAATGACAATCACACTGCCTAGGGAATTGTACACATTCAATAAATGTGTTGAATGAATGAAAACAAAGAGTAAAATTCAAGCCCTATCTCATTGATAATGGAAAGGTTAAGGTTTTCAGAAACAACTCTGTTGCATAAGTGGACTGGAGAGAAAATTCTGTCATCTCATTAGCTGTGGACAATCTAGTGGAGTGGGAGGCAGTAACCTACTTATGCAGATCTCTGATATGAAAGTGGTCAACCTCTTGCTCACAAACCACTTGAAGTCATTAAAACCCACAGGCAGGGGTGCTGGGGTGGTTCAGTTGGTTAAGTGTCCCACTTTAGCTCAGGTCATGATCTTTCAGATCATGAGTTTGAGCCCATCTCAGGCTCTGTGCTGACAGCGCAGAGCCTGGAGCCTGCTTCGGATTCTGTGTCTCCCTCTCTCTCTGCCCTTCTCCTGCTCATGGTCTGTCTCTCTCTCAGAAATAAACCATTTTTTAAAAACTTAAAAAAAAAAACCACAGACAATGTTATATTTCAGGGCAATCATACACAATCTCTGGATTCCTTAATGATCAGTCTTGGTCATTTGTATCACAGCCTCTGGTCACTATGGTGCAGGCCAATTGAGTGACCTTGACAGATTGATTTAAAAAAAAAAAAAAATATATATATATATATATATTGTGTGTCAGTTTTTCAGGCCACAACTTCTTGATTGTCAAGTTCACATCATTACATTTATTCTCTCTAGAACCATTGGGAAAAACAGAACAAGAAATTCTTAAATTAGGCATTTTGTCAGATACATCAACTGACAAACATGGCAGAAAATAGGTTGAAGATATTGATACATAAGGAGACCATACTCATTTGTCAGATAGGAAATCAAAGTGATTAATCAACATTAAAAAATCTGTTCAATCATTTTAAGAATCAAAGATAATAGAAAATAAGATTTTTTTACTATAATATTTAAAGTTTAAAGAATATCAGCAGGATTGCATGTAATAGGCCCTTTGATATGTGTGAGCATGAGTTGATTAAGCTTTTCTTATAGCAAAGCATATTGGTAATATATAATAGGCCTTGGAAAATATTTTATAATTTTTGCAAATCATCTACCCAGAATCAATCCAAAAGATATTTGACATGGTATTATTTATATTAAAAAAAATCTCCTGAAAATCTACCCTAATTATCTAATAATAGATAGGTAGTTAAGAAAATATGGTGCAGCCACAGAATATTTATGAAGAATTTCAATAACAGAGAAAATGCTCAGAGGGTTATTTAGTAAACAGAGTATGGTACAAAGCTGGATGAAGCATTAGATGTCAACTATGAAAGAATATTTGCATACAATAAAAAAGAAAATGTAAAATGCTTTTATGTCTAGACATAAAGAGGAAAATAAAACCCAGCATAATCTCACAATTTTCAATACAGATAGAGGACAACACAGTATAACTCTTTATATCATCTATATCCAGAATTTCTACATTGATCATGTAAATTAGAATATCATGTAAAAATGTTATTAAAAACAAAGACAGTGGTTTTGAGGTCAGCTAGACCTACGTTCTGATCTTGGTTCTGTTACTTTTTATCGTGACCTTGACAAGCAAGACGGTCAGGATCTGTGGGTTTTAGTTTTCTCATCTGTACAGTGGGAATAATAATGTACATAGGATGGCTCGTAAGATCAATGAAATATAGTACGTAAAGTGCTTAGCGTAGTGCATGACACAGAGTAAAATAATGAATATTTGTATTCTCGTCTTAAAATCACAGAACTTGAGAATTTCAAATGCTGGAGGATGTCTTATCCAACCTTCAGGGTATATGAGGAGGGCAGCTGGTGAGGATAAGAGAGTATGCTGGCTCATTTCCATTGCATAGGTCCTGAGTATCCGAGCTGCCCTTGAACCTCAGCCTATGAGTTTTGCAAACCTGTTCTGTTTTCTTTGTGCTAAGCCTCCTTGCATTCCTGGAGAAAGAATTCAGCCTTGAATTGTTCTGTTTTGGTTTGTTTGGTTGGATTTGTTGTTTTTTTATGCCATTCATCCCTGCAAAGGAGAACAAATTTCGTAGAGGGATTATTAATGCTGAAGCCAAGTAAATTACATTCTGAGAGAAGAATTTAAATGACAAATACTGCTTATTATCAGTTGGGAATCACTGAGTGCAGGAAAAGTGACAGGCCCCGTCCGGGGAAGCTGGGTTAACCTATTTGGAAACTTACGTTTACTTTGTAGCAAAGGAAAAAGGACTTGGGTAAGAAGGTCTTAAATTCACCAATAAGGAGTCTACTAACTGACATCTTTCCTCTGGCCTCCCTTCTTGCTTGTTCAGCTTTCACACCATGGGCAAAATGACCTCTATACAATTAACCTCTGCTTTAACTTCTGGCCCCTTTTTGCCTGCAAGATAAAGCCTGGACACCCTAGTATGGCTGAGCCCTTCATGATCTGCCAATTATTTACCTTCTCTGCCGTATGCATTCTGGGGGGCTGCAGTGCCTCATCCCTTGATCAGCTTATCTGAGAAGCTCTTACTCCTATTTCAAGACCCAGAGCAAATGTCCCTGGGCTATAAGTTCCTTGACTAGACTATGAGGCCATGATGTCAGGGGAGGGTTTCCTCCGTCTTTGCACGTTTTGAGCTTGGGTGTTTCAGCGGCAAGCAGCAGGACAGCAGAATAGTAGCTTCACCCATGCAGCCATTTATCATCTCACCAAACGGCAGGTAAGTCTGGAGATGGTGGTTCTAGGGTTGGCCCTGTGGCTTGATGATTTTGTGTCTTCATCTTTTCCTGCTGCCAACCGCAGAGGGCTAGCAATATTTCCTTTTGTAGTTATGTGATAGGTGCAGCAGCTACAGCCACCAGGTTAGCTTCTGTTAGGAAGGAAAAGATGTATGATGTTAGGTAGGCAGGACAATGTGGAAGTGCAGAAAAGCAGAAGTGGAGGATCAAAGGCTTTTTATTTCCTGAGCCCTCTTCTTTTTCTTTTTTAGGCTTGCCCAAATACCTTTTTACTCCTTTCCTATACCCCTTTTTATTGTTAAATTTCATGGTTATAGAATATGTTACATGTATATACTCCCCATCGAAATTAAATACTTTGCAAGTAAATATCATCTTAAAATTTTTTAAATGTTTTTATTATTTATTTTTGAGAGAGAGACAGAGTATGAGGGAGGGAGGGGCAGACAGAGACAGAAACACAGAATCCAAAGCAGGCTTCAGGCTCTGAGCTGTCAGCACAGAGCCTGATCAGGGGCTTGAGACATGAGCCCTCTTCTTTTTAATTAATTGGATAGAAAATTTCTCAGGAGCTGTTCAGATTTTTCTCTCATGTCTCATTGGCTCCCATGATTGCTCCTAAGCCAATCACAGGCAGAGAAGAACAGGACGACTGTGACTGATCAGACCAAACTTGACTTCTCCCTTTGGTCCAGATATGTCTTCTCAGACATATCTGATACTTGAACATGGGGTGGAGGCAGTTGTTAGGAAGGAGAGGTGTAATATGAGCTGGGTCACCAGTAGTTTTTACCATGAGAACCTGGTATTGCATCTGATTGAATGTTTTCTGTAGAACCCTTCAGTCCTTCTGTGAAGTTCTTCGATACTCTGTCCTCTGTGTTTCCACAATTTCTGTCACTATATCATATTTTCTGTTTCTATTGCACTCCTGTTACTGTATCTTTTTTAAAAAAGTTTATTTATTTATTTTGAGAGAGAACAAGCTCCCACAGTGGAGGAGGGGCAGAGAGAGAGGGAGAGAGAGAATTCCAATCAGGCTTTGCACTGGCAGTGCAAAGGCTCAAAAGCGGCTTGAACTCTCAAACGTAAGATCATGACCTGAGCTGAAATCAGAGTCTGTTGCTGAACCAGCTGAGCCACCCTGGTGTCCCACTGCTTGTCTCCTGCATGGGACTATGAACTCTCTGGGGACAGTAAGCGTATTTTATTTAGGTTTCAATGGCAAGCATTTAGTGTACATAGGTTCTCAGTAAATGTTTGTTGATTGATTTTCTGTGCAACTACTATGAAATCTAATTTTTTTCTTTTTTCATTTTTATTTTGATTTTCTGTCTTCATTGAGCCCAGTAATGTTATTAGTGCTTGGATTTCCATGTGTCTGAATATCATATAACCAGGGTCAGACTTAGAAATGCAGTGCTGGTATCTGTTATGGAGCCTGAAGCCCTGCCTCAAATGACAATAGCTACCTAAATAGAATTTGATGGAAAAAATTATTAATGATTTTTTTCTTAGGGAGATAAAAGCATGCATTTAACTTTATCAAAGACAATATAAATTGAAAATTGAAAAGTTCAAATCTTTTTCATGAAAAATGGGTTCAATGCAACTCCAAACCAAACAAAAAACTTAATCCAGTTTTCTTGAAAATGACATCTTTAATCAAGCTGATTTATAGAGCTTCCAAGGGGCTTTTGTGGATCCTTCTCTCTCTTTTTCTCTCTCCATACCACCCATTGATATTTATGCTTGAAAAACGTAACTCTCTACAGTGGAATGAGTGAAGGGCTGTCTTTCTCTAAATGACTATGTCTTAGAAACTGTGGGAGAAATTTCATGACATTTGTGCAGTGGGCATCTGTGCGTGTGAGAGAGAGAGATTGCTGTAACTTAATGTGGCATGTAATAATAATACCTCACATCTTATTCTTCATCTGGAAAGCTTTTTCTGACCTTCCCATCTGGGTTAGGAAATCTTCCTTTCAATAACCTGAACACGCTCCTTACTCTATCATTATCTACCATGCTTAGCACAGTACATGTGTTAAAAAATTGTGAATAGATAAGATTATACAGTGGAGCTATATCTGCATTTCTGTATATATACACTTGTTTATTTAGCAAACACACATATACAACAGTTGCTCTATGCAAGGCATGTTTGGGAATGCTTTACATATATTCAGTCAGAATTGTGCAATTTACCAAAGCACTTTTGACACATTGGCTCATTGATTCCTCATTTTCACTTTAGTGAGCAGATGGATAGAAATTATCCCCATATCACAGCTAGGCGAACATACTCAGGTTCATTTATTTATCCAATATTACATGGTTTGCAAATAGCAGAGTTGGGATTTTAACCTACTTGTTCTGTTGTTCAGTCCAGTGCTTTGCAAGAAGAGCCCTTTTGGAGTGCTTTTAACATTTTGGGGTTGCCTACAGTGGATGAAGACTGAAGGGGGGAGCTTTGGCTATTTTGAGAAGTTATTTTAGGAAACAAAGGTATTTTTCCATATGTTTAAAATGAATTTTAGGGGTGTCTGGGTGACTCAGTTGGTTAAGTGTCTGACCTTGGCTCAGGTCAGGATCTGGCAGTTTGTGAGTTCAAGCCCCACGTTGGGCTCTGTGATGACACCTCAGAGCCTGAAGCCTCCTTCAGATTCTGTATCTGCCCCTCCCATGCTCATGCTCTGTCTCTCTCTGTCTCTCAATAATAAATAAAAGCATTAGAAAAAAGAAAAAGAAATAAAATGAATTTTAGTGGGGTCTTAGCAAATGCTACATTAGTGCTACATAAGAATCCCTAAATTTAGTGTCTGAAATGACATAACACTGCAGCTGGACTAGGAGTTGGCTGAACTAGGCTAGGCGTGGCTGGACAGTTCTCCATCAAGCAGTGCATTTGATAGGGCTTGGGTCCTTAAGGTAGCCTGGGCTCAGGACTATTTCCATGTGTTCACTCTGGGCTCTGAGCTGCTCCCTGTAACATGGGGTACTAGGAGAAGTATAAGAATTTAATCCCAACTGCACAAACCCAACTCAATGCTCTGCTTGTGTCACATCTGCTAACATTCTGTTGCCCAAGGCAATTTATACAGCCAAACTCAGAACAAGGGAGGAAGCACATTCTTTCTTTCTTCTTTTTTTTTTTAAATGTTTATTTAGTTTTGAGAGACAGAGAGACAGAGCATGAGTGGGGAAAAAGGAGTGAGAGAGGGAGATACAGAATCCAAAGCAGGCTCCAGACTCTGAGATGTAAGCACAGAACCTGATGTGGGGTTCAAACCCACGAACTGTGAGATCATGACCTGAGCTGAAGTTGTACACTCAACTGACTGAGCCACCCAGGTGCCCTGGGGAGAAGCACATTCTGCCCACCATCAGAGGCACCACCAGAACAAGTTACATGGCTAGAGTCAATTTTGCTGGAGTGATAATTTAAACTTCCACAGTGAGGATAAGGGAGAGGTTGGATCTAAATATTATTGAACAGTAATCTGCTACAAGGGAATTCTAAGTAGAGTTATCAGATTTAGCAATAAAAATACAGAGCATCCAGTTAAACTTGTATTTCAGAGAAACATCAAATATTTTGAGTACAAGTATACCCCATACCTCATACTTATACTAAATCATATTGTTGTATATCCAAGATTCTACTTTAACTGGGTGTTTTCCATTTTATCTGGCTATCCTAGTTTTAGATGAATTAGTTGCTCTTCACAGCGTTAGACTAATAATAAGAATATGTAATTGACCAGATTATATAAAAATTATGCTTGTGTTGATTTCTCCGGTAACTACGCTTCTGCCAAGTTTGGTCTTGCTCCCAGAGATCAGGCACAGGATCCTCTGAAAATATCACTAATTATTTTTAGGGGAAAGATAAATGGAGTCCTCAAGCCAGTTAGCCACTAGCCTTCTTGTTAAACTGTCAATAAGGCAGTGGAAGGTGCTGGAGATTTTGTAATTTTAAATGATATGGAGGAGCAAATCTGGACAGTCTTTCCTGTAATCTCTCTCTGAAGCAGGATTCCGGGCTTGGTAATTATATGTTTTGAGAGTATTTATCTTTATCATGGCTTTTGCCTCCTCCATGTTCACCTAAGTTGGAAAAATATGAGTGTCCTCAGCACCAGATGAAGAATGGGGTGCCAGATAACTGGCCATAAAGGCCAAAGCAGATTCATTTTCATTTGGGGCCCCTGGCGTTGAAGTGGTGTGAAATCTTTATTTGGAATGACACCCTCCCCTTCACCTCTCTGTTGTCCCTCACCCTCAAATAATTATTTATGGCCCACATACCTCTGCTGTGGCTATTGAAATAGAAGGACAAAAGATATACCTGTGAAATGCTCTATGAAGGGATTTGTTGGAGCAAATTACTTTGTTTTGGGTTTGATTGCCATAGCGGCAGTAGTGTTTTGAACCAATACACAGAATCTTAAATCGTTGTAGGTGTGCATGTTTTTAACGGTTGAGGAGGAGGAGTTGGAGGTAAATAGAATATGAGAAGTTTGGGATTTTTTTCTCTAAGCCATCCAGAAATATTTATTTTGAAATGTGAGGCCTGGTTTTCAGAGATGAATGCCAACCCCATAAACTCAGGATGTTAATTTTCATTTCTGCAGGGATTGGAAATGATTCATAGTTTGCAGGAGTTAGAGACACCAAAGCATTTTCTATTAACACCTGGAACTGAATGCAGAGGTGAAAGGCAGGTCTTGCAGAAAGAAAGATATTGTCCAGGGAAGAAAAATGTCACTTTCGTGGGCTTTTTCTTCCTTTTGTGTGTGAAGATGAGAATTTTTTTCCCTTGAAAAATAATTTCTATCTTGTTGCAAAATGTCACTGCAAAATTCTGCTTGAGAAAATAGTAATTCATTCTTCTGTTGATTCTTTTTGCTGTGTTCATAAAAGTACCACCTTAACCATGTGGTGAAAATTAAGGGAAAATGAGCCATCTCACTTGGTTTCATAAATGAACGCGTTTTTACATTCCTCAGTGCCATGCATCTAAGAAAAGAAAATTTCCCTTGGCTAGCTGATTAAATAAACATCTATTTGTGGAAGCAGTCAGGAGGAGAATAGGCAAAAATCCTGAACAGTAATCGCTTCCCTGAGCAGCAGTTGTGGGTGAAGGAGAGGCATCTGAGTCAAAAGGGCAGATTTTCTTCTTACAGAGGCACACATTTTGGCTTTCTTGCTTCCATCCTTTTAGGCTGCTAACTTTAATCAGTTTTCAATGAGTCTTGAGAATTATTAATTTAATAATAAATTATTATCATTATAATAATGATAGTGATAAATATGTTGGTAAATTAATAGTAGTTATTTTTACTATTAGTCACTATGGGGAAAATACCATGCTAAACACTTTTAATACTTTGTCCCATTTTCAATCCTCTGCAAATCCTAGCATGAAGATGATATGGTCTCATTTCACAGACCAGGGACTGAAGCTTAGGAAGCTCAGTAACTTGCCTGCTGTTCTGCAGCCATTATGAGGTAAGCCATAATTTGAATGCAGGCTAACTCCAGGCCCAAAATATTTTAACTTGAAATACTACCACAAGATTTGGTCCTCTGAGATCTACCTATGTCTCCCCTGTTTGATTATGTCCTTGTTTGATGTGCTGCTCTTTCTGGGTTATACTGTGAGCCTTGATTTCTTGGCCTTGGAAACTTGCGTGAGATGTCAGGTAGGGAGTTAATGCTATGAAAACATTTCAGAGCCAGGGATTGAGAAGTAAGGTGGACACTAAGAGCTAAGAAAAGTCTAGGGAAGAAGAGCATATTCCATTCTAGAGGGAATCAAGTGTCAGAAGTGTGACTGTGAGAAATGAGGAGAAAAGGTAGCTGAAGATCTAGATGTTTGCTGAGAATAGCTCCAATTTCCCCTGTGTTGTGTCTGGTGGGTACTTGGGTCAGCCCTATAAAGATCAAGTGAAGTTCAGGATCCACAAACTTTATATTGCCCTCATGGGGGGCTGTTGTTGACTTCTCCAGTATCCAAGATCATTACTCTCTGTGCATGTGTGTGGGAAGCAGAGGTGGATGTAAACATGGGAGGTGTTTCTGATAAGGATCATTTACTTTCAAATCAACAATGGATTTTTTTCTTGGGGAAGTATTGGGCTTAGGTATTGCATCTCAAGTATATTTTTCTTGGGGCTTCTGGATAGCTCAGTTGATTAAGCGTTGAGCTCTTGATCTTGGCTTAGGTCATGATCTCAGGGTTCATGGTATTTAGCTCCACATTTAGTTCTGCTCTGACAGCATGGAGTCTGCTTAGGATTCTGTCTACCTCTCTCTTTCCCCCCTCCTCAGCTTGTGGGTACACACGCTCTCAAAATGAATAATAAACACTAAAACATTTAAATCAAATATATTTGTGTTAACTTTAGACATGTTGGGGATAATATCCTTACTCATTTTTACATTACTATAGAATGCTCAGACTCATAAGTTTTGATGTGGGAAGATCAGGGCAGGAAAACATTAAGTCTGTTAACTTTGTGAATGAATGTAGCCCAGGTTGGACCCTGCTGAGGTGGGAGCCAAGTCTGCATGACAGTGGTGGGCACTTGGTGGGTGGCAGCTAAATGAGCCCAGAACCTAAACTTTCTACTTCACAGTTGCCCACAGCCCATCTCTACCAGGAACAACACTTTTCTACCAGTGGAAAATCATCCCAGCATGTTAAACACCACCAAGGAACAGCATCACGGCCTCTTGGAGCTTCTACCCTAAATCTCTTGTGCTACCAGTGGTGTTTCTTCTGCATTATGTCTTTTAGGCTGCTGCAGCTATGCAGAAGTCAGGAGTTCTAGAAGGAGGGTGCCATAGATCTCTAATGTGGCTGGTAGTGCCCAGTTTGCACCATGCCCACAGGTGGGTAGGAAGGCAGCATTCTGTGGCTCAGAGTTGTCATTCCTGCTCTACCAAAGAGTATGTGCTTTGAACTGGGACTGGCAGACACCCAGAGAGCCTGGCCCCAGGCCTGGTGCCACCATCACTGTGGGCCTGGACTCATAGTAGGATGGAAAGCTTCAAGGGAGAAAAAGTTCTAGATAGCTGGCGAATGGACCTAGCCTTAGAGAAATTAATGCTGTTCCCCTGCCCCCCAATTCTACCTCGTCTTTCTTGGCAATATAAGAATACTGAATAACTATGCTGTCCAATGGGACTTTCTACGATGATGGAAAGGTTCTATATCTGGGCTGTTGAACCATATGGTAGCCACTAGTCTTACATGGCTATTGAGCACTAGAACTGTAGTCAATGTGATTGAAGAATTAAAATTTTAATTCCATTAAATTTTATTTCCTTTGCATTTAAATAGTCACATGTAGCTAGTGGCTACTGGGTTGTATAAATGTATTTTGGAACCATTTTATTTTGACTTGGAGATGGCTTGGCAAGAAAAAGAACACATGTACCTGCACACACACACACACACACACACACACACACACACACCACTCTTAACATAACACTCTAAGCCTGTGCATATCCATTGCTTTATTATCACATTCATTATCTCATAACACCCTATGAGGGTGATGTTCATATTTTTCACATTTTATAGATGAGAAAACTGAGTCACAGAGAAGTTCTGTGTTTTATCTAAGGCTATTTAGTAAGCAAGTAGGGAACCAGGGCTCATTCCAGGCCTGTTTCTCTATCCTAAGGGCTGTAGGTGATCATGAATCTCTCAAGAAAGCCCCAGCCTCCTAGCTCTCTTGTCAGTCTACTGACCACATGGGACAGCCCTGAGGTGGTTCACCTGAAAAGTAGAGCCTAGGACAGTGGCTTGGTTCTCTTAATTTATTTTGGGAAATGATCCCAAAGGAATAGAATTGAAGGTTTGGGAAGTGAAATAGGAAGAGAGAAAGCCAACCCAAGGGTATGTTATTGAAAGTAGGCAACTAGGGCTTAATTCTGCAGGGACCATCTAAGGAGTTGTGCAGACTGCTCCTTAAAGTTGTCCAGCAGACACACTGAGGAGGGGAATATTTGTTCCCCAGCTCCTGTCAAGGACCCCCTTATAGGGTGTTAACTGCTTACATTTTCATTTGCCAGCATAGTTGAGTGGGCATCCACCGGCTTCTGTGTGGTAGTGCAGCGCAACCCTGGCCAGAGTGCAAGAGTCACCTGGTGTAACTGAGGTGAGGGGCTGTTAGGTTATACCTGCGTAGCTTGCTTCTACAGTAAGAGTTGGAGCTAAAAATGTGGCTGAGGGTATATGAGATGGGGCATAAAAAATGTCCATGGTCCAAGGGGAAAGAACTAAATAGAGCAGCTGGGGGAAAGTTAGAAATGAGAATTAGGAAACTCTATGAAGCTCTGAGAATGATTTCTTCAGTAAAAAATTTAGAACAGATGGGCATAACTTTTGGTGTCAGTGAGCTATAGTCTACTTGGTTGCTAGCACAATGCTATTGCTTTTGTGCATCATGCATGGCACTGTTTTAAAGTAAGGCTTTCAGTATTCAGTAGTCTCTCAGGTTTTGCATCCCTCTCTCTCCCCAACTCTCTTTCCCCCATTCCCCTCCCCATGATCCTGCATTAGGTTTCTTCTGTTCTCCTGTTAGACCTGAGTGCAAATATATGGTATCTTTCCTTCTCTGCTTGACTTATTTCGCTTAGCATGACACCCTCAAGGTCCATCCACTTGGGAGGGGGAGGGGGTAGGGAGGTGGTGGTAATGGAGGAGGGCAGTTGTGAGGAAGAGCACTGGGTGTTATATGGAAGCCAATTTGACAATAAACTATTAAAAAATTAAAATTAAAAAATTTAAAAAAAATGAAGTAAGGCTCGAGGGGCACCTGGGTGGCTCAGTTGGTTAAGCGGCTGACTTCGGCTCAGGTCATGATCTCGCAGTTTGTGAGTTCGAGCCCCGCGTTGGGATCTGTGCTGACAGCTCAGAGCCTGGAGCCTGCTTCAGGTTCTGTATCTCCTTCTCTCTCTGCCCCTCCCCTGCTCACGTTCTGTCTCTCAAAAATAAATAAACATTAAAAAATTGGATGAATAAATAAATAAAGTAAGGCTTGAATTCTCCATTGCCCTGTCACTTCCCAGCTAACTTCTTTATGCCACCTAGGTGGGGTGAGCTCGGAGAAGCCAATTATTCAATATATTCCAGATTTACATGGTTATAATGTCATTCACTCATTTAAGGAAAGCATGACCTAAAGGTTAAGAGCACTGACTCTGAAGCCAGATTGCTGGATCCCAATCCTGGCTGTATCTACTAGATTTGAGGCCTTGGACAACTTAACTCCTCTGAGCCTCAGTTTGCTCAACTGGAAATAGGGATGATTATACCTATTTTATAGAGTTATGGTGAAGATTTACTGAGTTAATATAGATGCAGAACTTAGAGCACTCCCTGGCAAGTAGAAAGCACAATATGCATGTTTGCTGTTTGTTGATTCATTAACTGATACTGAATTATTTGATTTCTTATACATGCAGGGCACTGCTTTCCTTAATCATTATGTGAGCCTGGGTCTGACAGTAAATTGCTCATTCCAGCTTTTTGAAATTCATTATGCTTGAAACTCTCAGACCACCACCCTCCCCTCTTTTTCCTTCTATTTTCATGATCAAAACTTTATTTTCCTTTGCTGGTTCCTCCTCTCTCTCCAACCTTTAAATGTTGGAGCATTTTAGGCCTCACTCAATCTTCAGCTATCTTCTCTTAATCACCTTTCTCCTGAGGTAGTCTTGTCTAGTCGTGTGATTTTAAATACATCTATATGCCGGTGACTCGCAAATCTGTCTGTCTAGCTTTGACCTCCCCGCTGAGCTCCAGTCTCATCACTTTAACTCCCAACTTGGTATCTCCATTTTGGGATTTGCTAGGCTCCTCAAACTTAACATGACTGAAAGAGAACTATTGATTTTCTTTTACCCCTACCCCTCTCACACTAGTGGATCGTCTCTCTATTTTCCCTGTTTTGGTAAATTAACTAATTGCTCAGACCTCAACCCAGCAGTCATCTTGTCCTCCCTATTCTATACCCAGACCAACACTATACTCAAAATTTGTTTCCTGTCTCAATATAACCACTTCTATGATCTTTCTATATGATTACTCAGACTATGCCCTGGCCCTAGGGAATTTTCACTAACATGACAGACATCACAGATTTGTATTTTCTGAAACAAAAATTTTCTATCAGGTAGCCTAAATGTTTCCTCTCCTCAAAAAAACAGAATATTAGTCAAGCAGATAGAATTAGAATACCTTGAGGACTAGGTGCCTCTTTTTAGAGGAGATAGGATACGTTGAGGGTAGTATGGCTATAGACTAGGTACCTCTTATTAATTCTCAGAATAGTACATAAGAGCTAGCAGTGAAGCCAAACATTGCTGCCATTCTAGTTTAGGCCACCTTTATCTCTTGCTCAGACTATGACAACAGCTCAGGAATCAGTACCTCATAATTGGCTTCCTCCTTTGCCTCCCCTTTGGTCCATTTTCCACAAGGCAGTCAGAAGAAGCCTAGGATATAAATCAGTTGGTACCACTCTTGTTCTTAAACCTCACTATATTATCTATTATACCATTATAAATTATCTATAAAATTAGCCTAAAACAACAGAAATCTATCATCTCACAGTTACTATGGGTCACAAGTTCAGGAGAGGCTTAGCTGGGAGGTTCCAGCTCAGGGTCTGTGATGGGGTTGCCGTTCAGATGTTGACCAGGGCTAGAGTCATCTGAAGGCTTAATCTGAGGGATCCGCTCACAAGGTGGCTCACTCACAGGACAATAACAGAAGGCCTTAGTTTTTTGTCATGTGAGCCTGTCTGTAGGCTACTTCAATGTTATTGGAACATGTCAACTGACCCCCCCGCCCCAAGAGTGAGTGATCTGAGAGCGAGAACAAGGCAGAAGACTGTCTTTTATGAACTGGCTCCTGGCTGGTTCTCAACCAGGAGTAACTTCGCCTCTCTTCCTTTACTCTGGAACAGTTGGAAATGTTTGGAGAGGGCATGGCTGCTATTGGCCTCTAGTAGCTAGAGGCCAGGGATGCTGCTAGACACCCTATAATATAAAGGATCATACCATCCCCCAAAGAATTATCTGATTTACAATATCAATAGTTCACTCTGGTTTCTCTTCAGAGCGTATAAATCTTTTGCCTGTTATAATATCTATAGTTCAGTGGTTGAAAACTCCTGGTCTAGGGGTGCCTGGGTGGCCTAGTTGGTTAAGTATCTGACTTTGGCTCAGAAAGGTTATGATCTCATGGTTCATTCTACACTGACAATGCAGAGCCTTTTTGGGATTCTCTCTCTCTGCCCCTCTCTCTGTCCCTCTCCCACTTGTTTGCATGCACTCTCTCTCTCACAAAATAAATAAACTTAAAAAGAAAAGAAAAATCCTGGTCTAAGCTCAGAAGTCACATGTCATTACTTCTGTCATATGCCTTTGTTCACACAGACAAATGCTGATATAATATGAAAAGGAATGATACACGGGCATGAACACCAGAAGGCACCAGAAGGTAGTGATCACTGGGACAATCATAAACCACCGCCACTCTCCAGTGACTTAGCCTTATAGTTCAAAGAGAAGGTGAACTCCATATCATGGTTTTTAGGGTCTGCCTGCTTTGACTTCAGTCTCCTTCTCCCACTTCAACTCCTACTGTGTTCCTCTTCTTCCACTGTGCTCCAGCCACATTAATTTTACATTTTTCAAACATGCCAAGCTTGACCCTGTTTCAGACCTTTGTCTCTATCTTGAATTATCTACCCTTGATCTTTGGATGGCTACTTCCTTCTTATCATTCAGGTCTAGCTGAGAAGTCCCCCTCTCAGGAAGCTCTGCACTCATCTAAGCTAAAGTTGAGACACTTTGCTGAACCAACACCAGTTACTGCCTATACCATAGTCTTATTTTACTGCATTCATTGCATTTATCACTATCTGAACACATACATGTGTTCACATGTTTATTTTTGCCTCCTCCCAGTGGAGAGCAAGTGATTATCCTGTATTCCCAGCCCCTAGGGTAGCAATTGGAACATAGTAGCTGATCCATAATTATTTGTTGAATGAGTGAATAAATGAATGAATGTACTCTAATTTTTAAAGTGTTACATATTTCCACAATTTTGCATACTCCATAGGAATAGATGCCTCTAGTACTTTTTCTGGTTTAATTGACCCAGATCTTCTTTGGGGCCCATTATTGTAAAATACTTTATCATCATAGGGTGTAGCAGTGATGGGTCCTGCTGGCTTAATAGGTCCTACGCGCCTGCCCTTCAGTGGCATTTCTGTCTCTCCATTTGGAACAGCAACGAAACTATTAGTTCGGACAGGATTCTGGAAATCAGTATTTACATTAAAATGTTTTTCAATTTTTACACCACTGAAAGTTTCATTATTTATTGTTCGTGGTTTCCTATCATAAAAATGATCAGGATTTGCTGTTTGGTTTTCTCTTTTCCCATGTTTTTGATTATTATAGTCAATGGGTTCTTGAGGAAGTAGATTTTCTTTTGCCTCTGCATAGGACGGACCTTTTCCTGATCTGCTTTGCATAGAGTTATCCCGTTTTTTAAAAGCACCATCATTGTGCTGAGAGCTTAAAAGGTATGAAGTATCTTTAGTTCTGTCATATCTAGAATAGGGTCTATCACACTTGCTTCTCTCTTCAGCCCAGGCTTCAGATCCTGAAGAAGTACTTGGTCTTTCAGAACCTCTGTTTCTAGGTAATCCACTGCCTTCTAAAACTGACTTTGAATTTTGGGGGTCTCTTTGAAAACGAGGAGGCTTTTCATTTCTTGGCTGTCTGGTATTATTTTGAGGCAGATACCGTGGTTGGTTATTATCTTTGACTCCATTTTGCTCAGTATTTGACAATCAGTGTTGTCCCTGATGAAGCTGCTGTGGCTGTGGTTTAGGTTCTTCCACACTCAAAGTCCCCATTTTAGACTCCAGGAAATCAAATAACGTGCTTGGTGCTGATGGCCTTGCATTTCCCAGCTCCTCCTCTTCTTCAGATCTTACTCTCCCCCTGCCTTTTCCTTTACCTCTCAGAGGTGGACCTGTAACATGTTTGTGTTTATTGCTGTTGAGAAGTACATTCAGCGCTGCTTCTAAATTGTTGCCATTATCCATAAGAGCTTGCCTCGATGCTTCTTTACTGAAGCCCATTTCTGTTATGTGTTTTAGAGCCTTCTCATCAACCAGTTCTCTATAGACACCTTCATGTTTCCCCTCAGACTTGGTCGACTTTTCTTTTTGTAAAATTTCTCTACTTTGGCTACCAGCAGCACTCATGTTGAGATTACTTCTAGCACCACCACCACCTCCTCCAAATGTCTTGGTTTCTTTGCTTTTTGCAACTTCCGCAATAGCAGCAGTCCTTTGCTTTTCAAATTCATCATTATCACTTACAGGTTTGACAGGCGTTGTAACTTGCAATGTCTTTCTTCGGTCCAGTTCTCTACTATCCACTTGGACATGAGACGTGCACTTCTGACCAAAAGGCACAAAAGGAGGTGGTCCACCTTCAGTTCCACTATTACTTCTATTGTGTTTTGACAAGCTTCTCTGTAACTCCCATTTCTCAATAAGGTGTTCTACTTCACCGCCAAGAATGGTGGTGTTTGAGTCATTCAAGAGCAGGAATCCATTTTTTATATCCACGATGCCTGAGAGCTTCACTTTAGTCCCAGGTGGTGTGTTCAGACTTATTTTTGACATAAAACTAAATTCAACAGCTGTGCAACTTATGTGCCCATCAGTCATGTTTTGCACTTTATTAGGAAGACAACAAGTTTTACCGAGCAGAAGTTGAAGCTCTCCATTCCTCTGGTATGACAGCAGTTGTTAAATTCATTGATTATGGAAACTATGAAGAGGTGCTACTAAGCAACATCAGGCCCATTCAGACAGAGGCATGGGAGGAAGAAGCCACCTACGACCAAACGCTCGAGTTCTGTAGAGGAGATGATGGTCAGCCAAGAAGGTCCACTCGGCCAACACAGCAGTTTTACCAACCTCCCCGGGCGTGGAACTAATATGAGAAGATAAGAGTCTTTGTGAAGAAAGGAGCCACTGACTGAAAGAAACATCCTGGCCAGAACCTGTTGGTAGACCTCCTACGCTCCCTTCAGAATAAGGTGCAGCCATGATGGATATTATTACTGGAGAACAGAAGAACAGATTTTAGAGGGAAAAACATCCAGCCCACATGGAGAATGGGGGAAAATACTAAGTTAACTTAAGCAAGTACCTTTTACAAGTGAAGGAGTATCTTTTCTTCTGCCATTAATAAAACCAGTGCGCTGTTATATATATAAAAAAAATAAAGTGTTACATATAAGGTTCTGGACCTGTGGAGATGAATTTATTAAATATACAGAGAAGAAGTTAGACAAGGAGCAGAGAAGTCGCATCTTCTGAAGTAATGTCCTTTTACAGTGACATCGGGGGAGACCTCTGCTTATGTTTTGAGTTGTTTATCCTATTATCACTGATCAATTTGCTATTCTAGATTTCCTTCTCTTTCCTTCCTGTATCCATCCTCCCTTGTTGCCTTAGGAAAGCTAAAAGGCACCATTTTTGGACATGGAATAGGACAAGACAATTGATTGCCTGACCTTGGCTTCATTAATCTACTACTACAGCCATTGTCACTAACTAGCCGAGGGCTCACTGAAATCAAGTCCAGCTACATTAACCGCTTTGGGATTCTTTGACTAAAGAGCTATTTTTACACAGTACGAGAATGTACTGCAAACAAAGAATCAATCTTTTATGGGAATAATTAAAAGCCAAACTCACTGTACCACATTGCAATGTTAGTAGACTCGGTATGTACAGTTCTGCCAGTCCCTTAGGTATTTTGAATTTATAGACACTCTTTATCCTGAGTTTACTTTTGGACTTGGCTGTCTCTGAAGCAGTGATTCATACAACTGTAGTACAAGAATCAACTTCAGATAGATCATAGCTGAATTCTTAAGCCCTCAAATCTTTACTCAATGTGACACTTTCAGACAGTTCCAAGGAGAGGAAGGTACCTGCATAGAATAAGTTGTCCGTTAGGACAGGAACAACTCAACATGATACTGAAGGAAACATGGCTTAGTAGAAAGAGATTCCTGGGCAGAGACTACTGGTTAACCCTGTCTCATAATTATCCCATTTAAATCCAAATCCTTCCTCTGATGGCTTCAGACCTCAAGATTTCAGTTAGAAGCCAGAGCAAATGCCTGTGGATTTCCCATTTATTGGATGAGGACTCCTGGAACTTACTTACTCTGTGGGAGGACTTGCAAGAGAAATAATTACTAGCATCTGAGACCAGAGCCTGAAAATTCTTAGTTGCTGGGCATCATGGTGTCACTGAGGTGACCCCCTTGCTGTGCTGAGGAGCAGACTAGCTCTACCTGAAATAACATGATCATACCACTTGGCAAAAAGTGGAGGACAACAGAAGGAAGTTAGAGAATTCAAACACATCAGCCAGAGAGAAAATCAGAAAATCTCAATCTAGACATCCTATGAGAACATGAGTTGATGGCATCTGAAGTGCACACGACCAGTGGTGCTAAAAATGGCAGCTGCCTCAAGCAGAAATTTTTATTACAGGACCAAAAGCAGGATTCAGTGGCACATTCATGTAGGTGAATGAGTCAATACAAGTGTCCTTCTAGATTCCTGGGTTACAGGCTCCTGGGAAGCTTTCAAGATGGGAAGGCATAAAAACAGAATATAAATTCCTGAGGTTTGGGAGGAAGGTGCTCTGAAAGGAGGAATTTAAGGGGGTTGGCCTCATTTATGTCACTAACTAGCAGCTGTCTCTGCTATTACCTAGTGGTGGTCATGAATCCTTTAACCCTCTGTGGTCTGTGGAGACCTTCAAGTCTCTCTACTAGAAAAGTCTCAGAGTTCCCCGGGTCTTTCCTGGCGGATCTGCAGATACTGTCTTTTTTCATTATTCTCTGGGATGTTGCCTGGCAGGAACTCTGGTGGTAAATGAGAAAAAAATGACACAAACATCTTTGGTGTGATGTACTTGTGAAGCTGCTGCCATCAAGACAGTGAGAAGCTGCCTAATTCAGGTCACACAGAATTAACCTCTGTAGGCTTCAGCTTTCTTGTCAGCAAATCAAGAGAATAGAGCTAGGTAACTTTCATGGATCTAATTTATAGATCTAATTTATGAGAATTTCCCAAATTCAGTGAAAGATAAAGTCATTGAACTGAGGATTTTGTCTACTCATTTATTTAAAAGTGTTTACTGAGCCCCAACCATCAGCCATGACTCCATGACTCCATTGAGTTCTAAGAGTTTGGAGATCCATGGTCTGTCTGTGTGTCTGTCTCTCTCTCTCTCTCCAGAAACTTACCTTCACTTAGAGTTATTCAAGCAGACATCCCATTATAGACCATATGGTGATGACTATATTGGAGAAAACACAGTGGAATGCACTTCACTCTTAAATACAGAGTTGAAGGGAGGTCTTGTTTTATTTGTGTAGTTGCTACCAGATTTTACCTTTGATATTAAAAAAAGAAAAAAAATTAAGACTTTTAAATGTTTAACTTTAAACATATCCTATTCTAGGGAAGGAAAAGCATGAGCTAAGCAGATGGCCACATGGCAGGAAGGGTCACTAAGCAAAGGTGGCCCTGTCCGCAGCATGCAGTGCAGAGAAACTGCACATGACGGCAGGGGAGGACATTGATAGTGTACCAGCTTCTTAATTAGGCTCTATAATTATTTTTGAACTTCTAGAGTTCTGGATGCCATGAAAATCCATGGGTCTAAATGCTTTTGAAAGATAAGTAGAAACTATCCTTAACTTCCCACCATTTTGGAGCTAGCACACCTACCTACCCCTTGCTCTTTATCTGGGCACATAGACAGAAATGGAGTATTCCGTAACCTCTGGGTGCATAATACCATAAAACCAAAAGGGAGTGTTGAATGGAGGTCAGATTCCTTCAGTAGTCCAAGATTTCTCTATTTTCCATTTATTTTGCCTATATTCCATTCAGGAAGGTATTCTGACTATGGCTTCTCAATAAGCCCTTTAATTTTTTCCTCCTTATCTAAAGAGCTCTGTGAGACCAACTTGTTTTGCTCTGTCACTGCTGTTGCCACAGTGAATGATGGCACCTATGAACTCTTTGCTGAGGAGTAAATCCCATCCTTCCAGATTCATTTGTGTCTTTGTGCACATCTCTGAATAAAATGACAAGAGTCAGTCTTACAGGCCTGAGCCCAGGGGAGAGAGCTGATAAATACCACCAATGAAACCTACAGGCTGATACTGATGAAAAATAAAACTAAAAATATTACTGGCAAAGAAAACATTTTAAATAAAGAATTTAGTTAACTCTCTACCCATTTAACAAAGGGAGGAAGTAGTGCACATCATCATAATGTCAATTGTGTTTAATTTTGCTCTGCCTGCCTAAGCTCTGGGTGATTAAGGAGGCATAGAGGGTGGATCGCGGCCTCTGCAGGTTGCTCAGAAGGCTGAAGGTTTGTCTCTCTATCACCTATCCCCCCTTTTTTTCCTTTGCTTCTTTATATTATTTCTTAAATTTCACATATGAGTGAATATTTATCTTCAATTGACTTATTTTACTTGGGATTATACTTTCTATAGCAGTTGTTGCAAATGGCAAGATTTCATTCCTTTTTATGGCTGAGTAATATTCTAATAAATATATTCTTTATCCATTCATCTATTGATTGGACATGGGTTGGTTCCATAGTTTGGCTATTGCAAATAATGCTGCAATAAACATAGGAGTACATGTATCCCTATGAATTAGTGTTTTTTGTATTTCTGGTTGGTGGTACAATTGCTGGAAAATAGTGTAGTTTTATTTTTGACTTAAAATTTTTTTTTTAACATTTATTTCTTTTTGAGAGACAGAGAGTGAGCAGGGTAGGGGCAGAGAGAGAGGGAGACACAGAATTTGAAGCAGGCTCCAGGCTCTGAGCTGTCAGCACAGAGCCTGACGCAGGGCTCAAACTCACAGACTGTGAGATCATGACCTGGGCCAAGGTCAGATGCTCAACCCACTGAGCCACGCAGGTGCCCCTATTTTTGACTTGTTGTTTGAGGAAACTCCATACTATTTTTCACAGTGGCTTCACCAGTTTGCATTCCTACCAACACTGCATGAAGGTGGTCTATTTTTCCAGATCCTCACCACTTGTTTCTTGGTTTTTATTTTAGCCATTCTAACAGGTGTAAAGTG
This sequence comes from Suricata suricatta, assembly GCF_006229205.1. NCBI lineage: Eukaryota > Metazoa > Chordata > Mammalia > Carnivora > Herpestidae > Suricata > Suricata suricatta. The sequence continues at coordinate 89,579,888 of NC_043702.1, read as the reverse complement.
ACATCTCATTGTAGTTTTGATTTGCATTTCCCTAATTAATGATAAGTGATGTTGAGAATCTTTTCATGTGTCTGTTGGCCATCTGGATGTCTTTGCAAAAACGTCTATTCATGTCTTCTGCCCATTTTTAATTGGGTTATTTGGTTTGGGAGTATTGAGTTGTAGGAGTTCTTAATGTATTTTGGATACTAACTTTTTATCAGTTCTGTCATTTCTAAATGTCTTCTCCCATTCAGTAGATTGCATTTTAGTTTTGTCGATTATTTTCTTAATTGTGCAGAAGATTTTTATTTTTATAGAGTCCCTTTTGTTTATTTTTGCTCTTATATCCTTTGCCTCAGAAGACATATCTAGAAAAATGTTGCTGTGGCTGATGTTAGAGAATGACTACCCATACTCTCTTCTAGGACAGTTAGAGTTTCAGGTCTCACATTTAGGCCTTTAATTCATTTTGAGTTTGTTTTTTGTGTATGGTGAAGAGAGTGGTCCAGTTTCATTCTTTTGTTTAGCCATTCAGTTTTCCCAATACCATTTATAGGAGAGAATATCTTTTTTTCCCCACTATATATTCATTCTTCCTTTGTTGAAGATTAATTGACCATATAATTGTGGGTTTATTTTGGGTTTTCTTTTTCTGTTCTATTGATCTATATGTCTGTTTTTGTGCCTTACCATACTGTTTTGATTACTACAGCTTTGTCATGTAATATGAAGTCCAGGATTGTGATACCTCCAGTTTTGTTTTTCTTTTTCAAGATTGATTTGGCTCTTTGAGGTCTTTTGTGGTTCCATACAAATTTTAGAATTGTTTGTTGTAGTTCTGTGAAAGATGCTTTTGGTATTTTGAGAGGAATTGCATTAAATCTATATATTGCTTTGGGTAGTATAGATATTTGAATAATATTTGTTCTTTCAACCTATGAGCATGGAATGCCACTTTTTTTGTGTCACCTTCATTAGTGTTTTATAGTTTTCAGAGTACAGGTTTTTCTTTCTTTTTTTTAATGTTTATTTATTTCTGAGAGAGCACAATCGTGGGAAGGTTATAAAGCGAGGGAGACACAGAATCTGAAGCAGGCTCCACTCTCTGAGCTGTCAGCGCAGAGCCTGATGCGGGGCCCAAATTCATGAGCTGTGAGATCATGACCTGAGCTGAAGTAGGACGCTTAACTGACTGAGCCACCGAGGTGCCCCCAGAGTACAGGTTTTTCCACTCTTTGGTTTAGTTTATTCCTAGGTATTATATTGTTTTTGTGTTGTTATAAATAGGATTGTTTTCTTAATTTCACTTTCTGCTGCTTCATTATTAATGTATATGAAAACAACAGATTCCTGTATATTGGTTTTGTATCCTGTGACTATTGAATTCATTTATCAGTTCTGGTAGATTTTGGTGGTGTGTTTAGGGTTTTCTATATATTGTATCATGTCATATGCAGATAGCAATGATTTCCTTAACAATTTGGATGCTTTTTATTTATTTTTGTTGTCTAATTGCTATAGCTAAAACTTCAGTACTATCTTGAATAAAAATGGTGAGAGTGGACATCCTTGTCTTGTTCCTGGCCTTAGGGGAAAGGCCCTCACAGCTGCATTGGTGGTTCAGTGGTAGAATTCTCACCTGCCCTGTTTTTGACTATTGAATATGATGTTAGCTATGGGTTTTTTTTTTTTTTTACATAAAACCTTTGTTCTGTTGAGGTATGTTCCCTCTAAACCTACTTCAATGAATGTTTTTTTTATCATGAATAGATGTTGTACTTTGTCAAATGCTTTTAAAAAAAAAGATTATTTATTGATTTTTGAGAGAGTGAGTGAGCAGGCAGGGGCAGAGAGATGAGGGTACAGAGGATTTGTAGTGGGCTATTATGCTGGCAGCAGAAGAGTCTGACCTGCGGCTTGAACTCAGGAACCGTGAGATCATGACATGAGCTGAAGGTAGATGCTTAACTGACTGAGCCATCCAGGGGCTCCTCAAATGCTTTTTCTGAATATATTGAAAGGATGATATGGTTTTAATCCTTTCTATTACTGATATGGTTTATCATATTGATTGTTTTCCCATTGCTTATAAAAAAAGATTAAACTCCTTAATAAGAGCTCATGTGCCTGTGAAGTCTGGTCTCTGTTGATTTTTCTAGATCTCTCTTGCTCCATATACTGTTGATTTTGACATTCCACCCAGCTTTGCCTCCTATGAGCTGTTCCCTTATACATTGTGCATTCTATCCTAGCTGCAAGCTGAGCACCTCTCCCTTTCTCACCAGGTCAAATCACTCTAATACAGACTCTCAAAACACTATGTACTTAGCTTTTATAGCATATGTCACACTGTTGTTTCTGTATGATTGTGAAAGGCATTCAGTGGTCTGTTTGCTCTACTAGACTCTAAAACCCAGGAGTCACCATTTAACCTCAAGCATGGTACCTAGAACATGTTACCATGATCAATAATTACTTATTCGATGAATGAATCAATGAGCAGGGGTGGAGAATATTTGCAAGTGGCATTAAGCTTGCAATTTGATCAAAGAAGCTCAGGGCCTTTTGGAAATGAGTTACAGTAAGCCTGCTGGGGCACTGATTTGTCCACCCACAGTATCTGTGGGGCAGTGTAGTGATAGTTCCTGGCCCTGCCTCGTATTCCCTGAGACAGTAAATAGAACAGATTCAACCCACGATTGGAACAGATTTCATCCATGTGTGACCATTGTTCCTGGGGTCCTTTTTGCCAGTTGACCCTGGAACTCAGCCCTCCCAGCAATGAACTCCTCATCATCTAAACACTGAGGTCTGGGCTTTATATTGGTCTTTTTCATGATCCATGTCTCTCTTTTCTGACAGGTTACTCAGCCAAATGCTCTAGGTTCCTCTAAGGCAGGCCTCACCCAAACTCTCTTCCAGTGGAGTCTGCCTGGTTTGTACATTTTATCCCTCTATGTAGGTGCCTCACGTGGCATCCCAACTTGGTGGCAGTGACCACACTGCCAATGACCATCTGCCAGTCAGTCTTCTGAGCATTGTATGTCACCTGAATTCTTTACCACCACTCTTTGTCCACCCTCTCACGTCTTTAGCAGCAGTTTATGGAATGATATCTGAGATGGTGGTATCTCCCTGGACCCTCTACCTTGGGCAACTCTCCTGAGTTGTCTCCTGAGCCTCAAAGCTGCCAGAACTTCTGCCTTGAAAACTCTGTTGCTATCATCAGCCTTACAGTCAGGTAGGTTCCCTAGACTATGGACCATCATGGTGAGAAGGCCCTGCATCATCTCATTGTCACCTTTTTCCCATTGTGCAAGTCACAAGTTATGATATGATTAGGATGAGATCCAAAGAACTCAGGATCAGCAGCCATGAGGCAGCTTTAGTCTTGGTTTGTCATTAATGAGCTACATGATCTTAGACAAGTTCCTTTACCTCTGTTGGTTTTTGCTTTCCCATAAAGGAAGGAAGGAAACAAGATAGAAATTGGAAAGAAGGAAAATAGAAACTTTTTACTAGATCCATGTTTCCTAGTTATAGCAATAAAAATGTTTGGTGGACAACTATGTTTGAAGGATACTTAAACAAATTTCAACAACTTTCCTTACAGAAGGACCTCTCAGAGCCTTTAATGTGCTAACATGCATTGTGACTCTCCATAACAGATGGATAGAATTAAGGGTTTGCCATACTTACATAAACACTTGTGGAAATAAGTTTGGAAAATACCAAGTAAGATTGTTTCTGGTTCTAAAAGTCTAGTCTTTTCATCTAAAATTTTGGCTTTCTTATCTATATTTTGAAGTGTGACACCTAAATGTGCCATGATATGAGTCTTTGAAAAAGAATGATGATGCTATTAAAAGGATGTACCACTGAATGGAAGTTTAGGTCAGGACTGATGGGTAGACCATGTGGTTCTCCAAAAGAGACCGTCTCATTCCCATCCAGTGACTTCCCAATCGAGGCAAATTCCTTCATTATCTGAATGAATCATGGAAGGTCATTAACCTAAGACCAAACACTCATTTCAAAAGGTGAGGTTCCTGAAGTCTTAGTGGCCCAGGCAGAATCCACTTTGGAGGGTGGCCACTGCGGGAGTTGGCTGACTCAATGCTAACTTGTTAGCAGGTCTTCCCAAGGCCTGAGAGTGTTGGGCTCGTGTGTCCAGATGACATGAACTCAAAGATTCAACAGCAGAGTAATAAATAGGTTTATAGACCATAACCTTTTAAGGTCTGCCCCTTGGTCAAGACAGGAGCAATTTACCTGCTGCGTAGAGCCCTTGACCTTAGACCCAAATCTTTCAGCTTGGTGAGTTCCCTTAACTACTAGGCTTCTCCAGTCTTTTTGTCTCTGTTTTCATGTGGACTTACGACTTCTGTTGTCCAATGTAGCGATTCAAATATCCCAACTATCTACCTCATTTTTTGACTGAGTTTTCTTATCAGTTTTCTTTTAGTTGAAAACTTGCTTAGTTGGCAATCCTTAAACCTCTCACCTATTCACTGCTGCTAAGGGCTCTCTCCTGACCCATAGGTTCTTCCCAGTCTTTTCCCACATATTCCTATTTTCAAAATTAGGCCAGACTGCATTTGGTATAGCTCTAGAAAGTCATATCTGATGATTTTTTTTATGTCTAAATAAAATAAAGAGAGAGAGAGAAAGAGCAGCTCATATTAATGGACCATGACAAACACAGGCTACTTCCTCATAACCCTTGGCATTTGTCTTTATTTTTAGAATGTCCTCCTGCTGCTTTTACTATCACTCTCTATTTGTTTTTGACAAGGATCATAGAACAGGGGAGACAGGAAAGAGTCAGGAGAGAGTATAAAGAAAGTTCATTAAAAAAGAAGAATAAAAAGAAAAAAGATAAGCTGCCACCACCACAAAGCCTTAGCTGATAGGAGCCTAGTGATGCTCTTGTTTATCTAGTTAGCATCATGCATCACCTGTTGTGACCTTGGTTCTCATTCCTTTGTGCTGGTCTACTGAGTTCTGAGTAGGTTGCACCATTTTTTTTGACAACCAATGGCTTCTTGGACTGATGAGCAATAGAGAAGTTCTGTATCTTGGAACAATGGGAAAAGGGGGCAGTGTTGCTCACCACTGAAGTATTATAAGATTTTTGTTTTCTTCTCTTTTCCTCTCACTGAACAAAATGATTAAGGCTTTTTGGATGTTTGGAAAAACCAAAGGAAAGTAAAAATATGGACTGCACTTTGTAATAGAGACCTTGTTGCTTCCCTAAAAAACTATTCCTAAGTAATGATCACCAAGACTCCTGTCTCTTGGTACTTCAACGAGAAAACCAGCAACGTACTTTGTAATGTCTTCTATAAACCATGTTAGAAGCTATCATACATGAAATGTCCTAATAGAGTTTATGATCTGCTGGTGGATATAAAATATATACAAAACATTAGAGAATGATGCTAGATGGTGTAAATTACAATTGTCCTGTCAGAATACAAGATTAAAGGATTGGATACATTTTTCCTGCTTCATTACCCCTCCTCCTAACATGGATCTCAAGCTACTTTCTACCACATGTAGACAACCACCACCAACACACATACATTTGCTACCCAGTGATATGAGCATCACTCATCTCAAGCTAGCTCCTTTGTGATGTCTTTAGGCTTCAACCCCTTAGTACTCCCCCCTCTATCCAATATAGATGGTTTCATCATAACACCCATGACCCTTTATTACACATATTTATCTGTGGGTCTCTAGTAGATTAATAGGCCCTGGAAAGTAGAGATCTTTCTCTTTCACTGTGAGTCCTAGAACTGACCTAACTAGACGTGTAACCTTAGACAAATAACTTACCCTCTCTGAACTCTAGATTCCACATATATCAATTGATAGTTAATATTGTCCTTTTTGTATTAGGTTGTTGTTGAGGCTTAAATGAGACAAGAAAGATAATGCATGTAGCCCAGTGCCTGGTATATAGTAAGTGCTCAAGAAAGTATAGATGAAGCATGAAAGATAATGGCTTTTTTGTCAATGCCAGTGTAACCAGGTATTATATAAAAAAGATTCATAGTCATGTTCAATAAGTAACAAGTAAGAGTGAGTGATGCAAGAGCTTTATACAAGGAAGACTTGCTGCAGATACATAGTTTCTAAATGAATTATTCTCGAGCTGGAGATAAATAGTGATATGTTTTCTTTCACTTAAGCATAAATCTTTATGCCTTTTCTGATTCTTTCTAAGAAAGAAATGCAAGATTTGTTTGTTTAATGAAGAGGGAACATAGCCCCACTGAATAGTTCAGGAGAAATTGCTGAACAGGCAAAGAAAAACATCTGTGTTGCTTAATTTGAGATTTTGGGCAATGCTCCACTTGACAGAGGTTCATAGGGGTCTGACATTGTTCTTAGCCAACCTCAGCCTGAGTAGCACCCTGCTCCAGCCCCACCCCCACCCCAAGGCTATACATGGTAGTACAGAAAACCTCTGGACTTTATTACTTCCTAGCTTTCTGACAGCACATCTGCTCCACATGAGAGAAAGTGAATTGGGGTCTGGGTCTTCATGGTATACCAATAATAAAGGGGCAGTAAACTGCCCTTTTAGCCCATACTCAAGCAATTTTGAGTGACTAGGAAATTAAAGAATAAAGTATGAAGGTAAGATAAGTCAGAGGGAAAATGGAAGAGCAGGTGGAATGTGTTGTTACTTCCTTCTTGTGCCCCCTCTTCCCTCTTGGAACTTTTTCCTTTTGCCATTTACCCAGCATCTCTGGGTCTTACAAATCTTCAGTCTGGTTCTGCCATCTCAATATTACTCACGCAGGATTAGGAGGGTGTGTTACCTAGATAAGAGTAGCCCCAGGAATTTGTGACTCTATCTCAGCCAAGAAAGGGATTCTGTCTTGGTCTAGATCCATGACTTGGCTGGGGGCACTGGCATTCTGCTTGACGCCTATCCTCTGTTAATGCTCTGTATGTATTTGGCTGTCATTCTGTTCCAAGCTATGTGAACAACCACTGACCCCTTCCTGACTCCAGGTCATCAATTAAGAGAGGACTCCTGCTCCTATGTTTCACCTGTAGATCAGATCCCCAGTGTTGTGTACACACATCTAGTTCAGGTCAAGTTCATCATTCTTCTTGGACTGTGTAAACTGCTAACTTCTCCCTACCTCACCGGACACAGACCCACAGCTGTGTGATCTCCCTCCTTCCATATTATACAGACTTTAGAGTTCCTTCTCTTCTCTGCTGCTTACCACTAAAGTCCCAGTATGGCTATAGTTAGCACTTATTATGTACTCAATGATTGTGTCCTCCCCAAATTCATATGTTTAAGTCCTACACTTAAGGTAATTAGGGTTAGATTAGGTTTTGAGGGCTGGATCCTCACAACGGGATTACTACTTTTATAGAAAAAGACACCATAGAGCTTGCTTTGTCTCTCTCTCCATCATTTGAGGACACAATGAGAAGGCAGACTTCTTCAAGTCAGGAAGAGAGCTCTCTCATCAAGAACCAAATATGTTGACACCTTGACCTTGGACTCCCCAGCATTTAAAACTGTAAGAAAGAAATGTCTACTGTTAAAGTCACTCAGTTTATAGTTTTGTACGGCAGCTGAAGCTAACACAACAACCATTTCCCCTTGACATTGACTAATCTGCTTTTCTGTAGAAGGTGAGTTAGAAAGGGATAAACCAAATTTTACAAAAGAGAGAGAGACAGAGACAGAGAGAGGCTTAACTGAAAGTGATGGTGGATTTTTTTATGCTCTCTTGACTGGTCCTCCAGAGAACTGTCAGGAAGTAACAGAGACCCTTCTGGTCTCTTTCTAATTTCCTTCCATAAGTGGTTGACTGCTCTACTGCCAACCAGAACTGACCTGGTAAAAATCTAGTTAGCAAGTTAGCATTTATAAATACTTTTCTTTGGTTTTCCTCCCATATCACAGAGTTTCTGTTAATTTTAAATGACATTGCCTCTTCACTGAAGATTAACAAGATATGAAGCAATCCCAATATTTTAATCAGTGTTTGGGGATAATTCTTGCTGAATAGCAGGAAATGTGGTTCTTTTGGAAATCCATTTTTCATTTGTTTTCTCATTTGCATCCCTAGTTTAAAGAAAATTGACTTTTTAAAAGTGAGTGATAATTAATCTTTGAAAATTCTATGATTGTTTGGCTTTAATGCTATTTAAAAAATACTCCATGTATACCCAAGGCAAGCCGAACTTTGTGGTAGGGTGGTGTTGAAATGACATAGTGAGGAGCAACCGCAGCAGCATGCAGATTCACTGGCAGAGTGCCAGTCCAGCTGGCGGGGAGGGGCTGAGAGGCATGAAGCTCATTCTCCCCAGCCCTATGAAGTGGTCTAAGAAATGCTTATGCTCCTCTGAGGCACTTTATAGTTTTTCTGCAAGTGGAGAAATGACCTGCTCAATTCAGGTTAATTGCAAGGCCAGACTGATGGATGGTTCAGAAGTGTATTGTAAAAATAAGATTATAAAGGAATAGATTTCATCTTCAACAATATGATACTAGATGGGCAGATAAACCCCTTTAGATATAGAACAGATAAAATACTGGATAAAATACTTCAACATGTATTTGTTAAGCAAGGTTGAGTTGACATTAAAGTAAGTAGAGTAATCAAAGACTACTAGTGACGGGTACTTGCTATTCTACAAGAGTAAGTAAGCATTAGAGCTGGTGATTGTCCTGAGGGCATGTGCTTCTACAAAGACCTGGTCAAATGTGTTTTCATGCAGACCACACCTGGCTGTGCATATTAAACGAGAGCTCAAGCTCTGATATCCTCAAGCTTGGGTTTTTAGGCACCATGGGTGCGCACATTGTACAGGTGATAAAGTTTGGGGTCTGAGCACGAGAGGAGGTTGGACTAAAAACTCCCCCACAAAGCTTTGATCCTCAAAGATTGACACATTCATTATGTGAACTAGAACCTAATCTTCCTTCTAGAAAAGCTTTCTACCTTTCCCTTTGGTCTTTGTGGAATGAAAAGCAAAAGAAAGCTCCACTAGGAACTTGTACCTCTTATACCCACAGTTGATGTCTGAAGATAGAATTCATGTCACTTGTGTAATTAAAATAAAAAGTAAAACACAAAACAAGAAACACGTTAAATAGATGTGTCCTAAAGTTGACAATGCCAGAAGAGCCTGGCAAATGCAAATCCTGTCTGGAATCATACACTTAAAACTCAGGTCCCAAAATTTCTATAGATAAAATATCAGGGAACTAGAGCTAACAATAAAAAAATCACCAAATATACAGGGGAAAAAAAGCTACCATGAGTGACAGTCAGTAGAAACAACAAACTGTAGAGTCAGTCCCACAAAGAATACAAATATTATAATAATCAGAGAATATAACACATGTAATTCCATATATTTAAAGAAGGATAAGAAAGGGGCGAAGAAAAAAGGCAGAACACAAGACCAGAAAGATTTGGGGAAAAGTAAACAGAATACTTAGAAACAAAAATAAGGGTAATTGAAATTTAAAAACTTTACAGATAGCCTAAATAGTATAGATGGGATGTAAATGGAGAGAATATTAACATTTCAGAAAATAGACCTGAAAAAATTACTCCAAACGTAAAATTAGAGACACAGGATGCAAACTATAAAACAGGTAAGACCTAATGGAGAACCAGGGGGAGCGGAGGAGGGAGAGAGAGTTGGGGAGAGAGAGGGATGCAAAACTTGAGAGACTATTGAATGCTGAGAATGAACTGAGGGTTGAGGGAGAAGGGGGAGGGGGGAAAAGAGGTGGTGGTGATGGTGGAGGGCACTTAAGGGGAAGAGCACTGGGTGTTGTATGGAAAACAATTTGACAATAAAATATTATGGAAAAAAATAAAAATAAAAATAAACCTAAAAAAAAACAGGTAAGAGACACAGGGAAATATGAAATAAAATCCTGCATCTACCTAACTGAAGTTCCAGAAGGAGAGAATTTGAGAATGGTGGAGAAGCGATATTCTAATAATAGATGAGAATTTTCTAGAATCAGTAGAAACAATGGACACCTTGAATATGACACCAAACTAGGGCAGTACAAATAAGGAAAACTGCAGGTTATTTACTCATGGACAGGTGCAAGAAAGTCCTCACCAATAATAAATCCAGCAATGTACAAAGAACATAATAGTACATTATGACTAGTCCTAGGCTCTTTTCTTTCTCATCACTTTATCACAGCCTATGAGATTGAAATATATTTATGCCAGTGATTTCCACATTTATATTTCTAGTCCAGAACTCTTTCAGTTTATTTTTTAACTAAAAATTTTTTTTAAGTTTATTTATTTGAGAAAGAGAGAGAGAGCGAGCGAGCAAGCAAGAGCACACAAGCACGGGAGGGTCAAAGAGAAGGAGAGACAGAATCCCGAGCAGGATCTTCAGCACCAGTGCAGAGCCCAATGTGGGCCTCGAACTCACAAAGTGTGAGATCATGATGCTGAGATTGAGTAAGATGTTTAACAGACTGAGCCACCCAGGTGCCCCTCTTCTTTCAGTTTATATTCAAGTATCTGAGTACCTAAGTATCGTAGCCATTCCAGTAAAAATAAGTCCAAATGGAGTCTCTTACTTTTCCTCCTGTGTCTCTCTCCCTGGCCCTGGTTTTCTTCCTCTCACCTCCAAGTTTTTCCCTTGGCTCTTCCTACTGACCTTTCATTCTTTTTTAATCTAATCTATTGCTACTCGTCCTCCATACCTCAAGTTCCCCCACCAAGATATTTTTCATTATTTACCTCCTGCCATCCCTCCCCGATTCCCAAATCGCAGTTACATGTCCCTCTTGGAACTTTTAGAGTAGCATTTACTATGTGGTATTGCAATGGTTGTGTACTTGCCTATCTCTCTCAATAAAAGCTTCTCAAGAGAGGGACTCTCGTTTATTGATAGAACATCAACTGTGAGGACAGACTCTGGTCCATAATTATCAGTTGCTCAGTAAATTAGTTAGCTATCTGAATGAAGAGGGTAGGATAAATATTAGAGTTACATACAAGGCAATAACTAAATTAGAGTGTGACACAATGGAATGTCCCCATTCCAATCTGAACTGGAGAGATGAAACCAAAGAAATGTTTGAATGGACTCTGCTACTGTAAATAGAAGTTTTGGCCATCTTGAAAGGAAGGAGTAGGGTGTAGAGAAAAACATTGAGATAAAACAGGTGCCATAAGCAAAACCTCACACAGGGAAATGTAAGCACGATACCTAGAGCTAAGAGTGTGTGTTTGGAAAACACAAGTGTTTCTGGAGAGGTTAGCTTCTCCAGAGCTTTGGAGGTCATGTTTCAAAGTTTGACTGTGCTCCTTGGAGTGAGGGAGCTGTTACGGGACTTCTAAAGGAAGACTCACATGGCCCGATTTATACTTCAGAAAGATTGTTACAGATCAGTGAGTCTGGATCAGTGAGGCAAATGGCCCAGAGGGGTGTGGAATTGGGCACAGCAAGACGCTCTGCACGGCTTGCAGCCATCCAGTTGATAAATGAGCAGAGCTGAACAAGAACAATGATGGTTTGTTAGCAAGCGGGGAGCTGATTGTTCTGATCATAGTACTGTGGGAAGGTGCTAGTGGTGGACCTAAATATTCTGTTAGGACTGTCATTTGGGGGATTATCCAGCTGTCAGCACATTTGCTGTCCTGGTTGGAGCTAAGCTGATTGTATTTGTGTCTCCCTGGAACCACTGCTGGAGTTGGTGGACACATGTCCCCCCTCCAGGAACCATCTGGAGAAGGTCAGTCTGACCAGAGGGATTTATTTTCATTAAAAAGTTCACAGAAGCACAAGCCATTGCTCAGAAAGGGAGAGATTACATCACCTTTGATCCTTTGTGTTGTTCGTTGCCTTCTCTTCGCTTTATTATCATTTTGGCACCATTCTTGATTTTTGAAGCTGAAAACAAATAGTGGTTACATGTCCAATATTAGTTAAAAATGAAAAAATATGTAAATCCTCAGGAATATAATTTTGTTGTTAAAATTAAAACCTATGCAGACTTTTTTTCCCCCAGCATTTTTAATGGCTTTTGTTGAAACTGGTGACAAATTGTTAAAGAGAGGTTATGCCTCATACATTGATTATACCACATTCCTTTTCATAATTGTCCTTTTTTACACTGTTTTAGAAAATACTAATTTATTAAGCAAACTCAGTAATCTCCACAGACTGTTATCTAAATATTTAACTTGCACACTGAATCATACGTCTGATAGGGTAGAATAAATGTGATTAAATTCATTAATATAGATGCTCCAAGATGAATGATTGTTTTTGTTGCATAGTAATGCTTTTCAACCTAGATTTGTGTTCAAGCCCACTGGATTTTAATGCCACACATTACTGTCTCCTCTGTCTTTAACGGATAATGTTGTCGATACCCCTGAACAAGCAAGCGCGGCTAAGGCGTCGTGTGTATGTTCCTGCTCTCAGGAGGAAGCCAAGTGAGTGGCGGGCATTTAGATAAGTGCATTCCAGCAGCCTCGCCAGAGTCCCAGGCATGGCTCTGTGTGCTTATCTGCACCCAGCCTGCCAAGCAGGGTTAGACCGCCCTCAAGGCATGCTGGGGGAATGGGCTGTAAGATGGACTCCAGAGGAAAATAATTCTTTGTCTAAATGAATGGTAGGGAGCCCAGGAGGTAACTAAGACTCAAGTACAGTGTATTACACAAATGCACATACTGGCTTTACTGAGTAGTGTGGCATAGAGATTAAGGGCATAGGCTACAGGTTCAAACTTTGTGGTCCCCAGTTATGCTTCAGTTTCTCATTGGTAAATCAGAATCTTAATATTTTCTTAAGGCTGCTGTGAGGATTTAATGAGTGAATGCATGTAGGGAGCTTAGAAAGTGCCATTCAGCAGCATACTCAAGTCTTTCTCCTTTTTTCCATTTGTGTCTGGCCCTCTAGCACAGGATATGCCCTAAATTCAACCCATTGGCATTCAGTACACACTCCATGAATATCTGGTAGATGTCAGGTCTTGGACCAGGCACTAGAAAGACAATAATAAATATGACACACTTTCTGTCTCAAAGAAACTAGAGTCTAGCAGAGAAGACAGTCATGCCAATGGTGGATTCAGTTCTGTATAATGAAAAGGATAATAGAAGCAGATGTAAAATTCCAGAGTAAAGATAGGCTTGGTTCTACTGCTCTGCTGGGCTTTGAGGTGTGACTAGGAGTTGGACTGTCCGGTTGTAAGTGATGAGGATGAGTAAAAGGGTTAAATAAAGCAGGTATTGAATGAAGAATAAGGGAGGAGAATATGCCATGTCCTTCATCCTTCCTGTTGTTTCTTTCTTTGATTGGGCCATGAGATTTATAGTTCTGGAGTATTACCAGTCCTTCATCTAAGTTTGGAAACAGTTGCGTGTCTAATGGAAGTATCAAATTGGAGAATTCACTCCTATTCTAGGAAAAGGCATGCTGTTGTCCAGCTGCATGTGAACTGCCATTTATAGACTGCTGGCTCCTCTCCAAAGATAGAGTCTAGACTTAGTGCATTACTGTGCTTCTGAGATGATCTTCTGGCCAAACCAAATCAAGAAACTGTTTGCATATCCAGTCCAAATTCTTAGCTGTTCAGAAGTTTGTCCTTCATTCTTTTGTGAGAAATGAGATAGCAAAAATTTGAGACACTTTACAGATTTCAAAATAACCATCTTGTGGGATGGAGGCTGGAGGATGGGAGTGACAATTCTCTCCATTACCTTCTCTGTTTCTTCTGCCCTTAGTCACTTGCCTGTCTTTCAACATACCATCATAGTGAGAAATGGATTAAAAAAACACCTCGGTTTCCAATTCATTAAAATTAAATATGTCACCTTATAAGCAGAAATATAATCTGCAGATGGAGATGAAAACATTTTCCTTCCTATTTTGCTATTACTGTCCCTACTGTCTCACAATTGGCCATCTTAACTTTAAAAGGTGGTTTCATACCAATGGGCACAGAATTCATACTGTGAACATTAAGTATTGGTGGGAGCACGTAGTAGGGTGTTCTTAAGGGAGCCAGGCTGTATGAAGGACTTCTGAGCTGACATAAGAACCATACCCCTTTTCTGATGGTCTTGCCTGGTTGAAGACAGTGTCACTTACTGAAGTTGAATCAACTGGTAGGTCATTTTCCCAGTGCTATTAAGTATAAATTGATATGTGCTGCTTCTAGGCTGGTCTTACTCTTTTTTAAAAATATTTTTTAATGTTTATTTATTTTTGAGAGAGAGACAGATAGAGATGGAGAGTGAGTAAGGGAAGAGCAGAGAGAGAAGGAGACAGAGAATCTGAAACAGGCTCCAGGCTCTGAGCTGTCAGCACAGAGCCTGACTCTGGGCTGGAACTCATGGACTGTGAAATCATGACCTGACCCAAAGTCAGATGCTTAGCCTACTGAACCACCCAGGCACCCCTAGGCTGGTCTTATTCTTGTCCCTTCTTTTACCTGCTGACAGAAGGACAAAATTGAAACTATTTTCTTCCCTAAATCTCTTCTTCTTCTTAGCTCCCAGACTAAATGATATCACCATCCTCCCTCACAAGAAATCTGGGTGTCAGCCCATACTTCTCATTGTTTATAATCTTTTGATCTAATTGGTCACTGTTACTTCCATCTTAACTTGCTCCCTATTTCTCCCTTTTTTTTTTTTTTTTACTGTGGTTATGTGGATAGATGGAGATTCTTAATTAAGAAGAGTCACCATTTTTACAGCATATTTCAAAACTCCACTTGTCTGGACTTTTGTAGTAGCCTATCATTGGGTCTTCCTGCCTTTGGTCTCAAACTTCCATCTTAGATTAAAACTAATCATGTTTTATACTTGTGTGGCTCTAAGCCCAACTCTAAACTTCCTTTCATGCCACCAAAGTCCTGTCTCTGGCTCCATTCTCTTCTCCAGTGGTCTTTCCTTCTGTTTTCTCACATGCATTCTGTGCATCAGGCATATGTAACTATGAGTAATTAAGTATGCCTTGCAATTTCTCTTCTTGCCTTTGCATGTGTTCTTCCTGCAACTGGATTTTCTTTTTTTCCTCTAATCTCTTTGTCAACATCCTTCAACTCATCTCTATGAATTCTTTCTTGAATCACCTGTGTCAGTCTAGCAAGAAATAACTCATTCAAAAGAATAGCTAGAGGAGGTTTAATAAAGAGAATATTTACAGAGATGTGGGCAAGATGTGGAAAAATTGCATGGGACAGAGTAGTAAGTCCCCTGAGGCTAGAACAGGAGGCTGTCATCTGCCTCTTCCCTGGGGAAGAGAGGTGTTACCAGAAGGGCAGAAGAAACACAAAGAGCGCTGTTTGAGAGATGCAGCCAGCCCACAATCCTCCCTTTGCAGAAAAAGCGCTAAGGGAACAAGTGCCCTAACCTTTCTCATTTCCCTCCCTTCAGTCTCCTGTCAGCATTCACCACTGGCAGAAACCAACGGGAGCAGGACAGGAGAGAGTGAGGAAGCCTTTCATATAGATCTTATTGGTCAGCTTCCTGGGGGCACAGAGCAGGATGAAGATTGAGGAGTGTATCCGAAAGGGCAAGTAGAGGTATACCTAGCATCCTATCTAAGCAGAAGTGATCACTTCATGACCCAAAGTAAATGGTTTACACTTCTCTTATTGCCATTATAATGCCACTTTTCAATTATTTGGTTGTGTATTTATTTCTCCTACCATGTTATAACCTTTGTGATAGCAAAAGGCATGTGGTTTTTAGTTTTTGGATTTTTTTGTTTTGTTTTAAATCTTTGTATTTCTATTGCTTACCACATTGCCTGGCATGCAGCAGATACTCAATAAATTTTCTTCTTAATATGCTTGGCTTATCCAGAGAACCATGAAAAAATACAACCCTGGAGGGTTAGAGAACTGACTCTTCATCATAGAGTGTTTCCTGTTTGTGGTGGGAACTATAGCTCACTGAGGATGTCTTTAGAATTTTGTATGCTTTAGACTCATCTTTTCTACCATCACCATCATTTAATTTAACATATTAGGCAGTAGATAACTGAAAAATCTTTTCATCAGGGAAATATGTCTTTAACACATAGAAGGAGGCATATGTTACATATATGGTGATGGCCCTCAGTATTTATCCCATGGAGCAGGAGAAGGGTATAGAAGAAAAAGTGGTAATGAAGTTGACAGAGAGAGGAAAGGTATAATAAGCCTGTGGTGTGAATTTCTTATCCCAGGATGGGTGTTCTTGTTCTGGACTTCCTGCTCTTTCCCTATAAGATCCGGTAGTATTCTTCATTTTAATTGCCTTTTAAATGTCTGTCTCTTTCACCAGACTATATGCCCATTAGAATAGGAACTTTGTCCTATTCGTAACCCCAGTACTTAGTATGGTGGCTCAACCATAGCAGATACTTAGCAGTTACTTATGTGAAATAATGGATTCACACTGTTTGAAGAATATCTTTGTGCCAATAGGAGGCCTTCATTTTGCTCAATAAGTGAGGTCAAGTCTAGAGTGTGCTAGGTGTATAGTGTAGTAATGGGAAAGAATATTATTTTATTCTGGCTTCTGTGGAAAGATGAGTGTACAAGCTATTTTTTAATACCTATAAAATAAGACCCAGGCAGGTGAGATGATTATGATGTCACCTACTTATTCTGATTTGAAGGCTCTTATAACCTCAAAATATCATCCCCTTCTTATTATTTGGATTAGTCATTATTAGCTTCTATCAAAATGAAAATGTGTATCATGGAGTAGATGCATGATGTTTTATCATAGGCCATAGATTGTTAATTCTATTATAGGGTCAGCTGGAATAAAATACAGGCATTAGGCACAGGATAGCTATGTTTTGATAAAGGTGGGGAAGAAAGAAATTTTATATATTGACTCTCAGTTTAGGATGAGTAGAAAGGAAGACAAGTCCATGGGAGTTGGAACCAGATTAGCAACTCCTCTGATGGAGGTGGAGTAGGCTGTTATAGCAAAGCACTTTTGGGTGGAACACTTCAGGCCGGACACTTACAGAGCCAGGAGAAAGTAGATGAGTTTAGGAGTCTTCATTTACTTCATGTTACCTAGCATTTTGTTGGGAGACTTATATGCTAGGACACCTGGATCTACCTTTGACATTAATGGCTCTAAAAACACACACAGCCATATACGCAGATGAGAAATTGAGTTAAGCCTGTTGGCCAAAATGGATTCAGTACAATTCACAGAGATCATGGACACTTATTCAATTCAAGACACTGTTTTGGATGATTGTGGGGTATACACAGCCATGTGAGACATCATCCCTTCCCCCCAGAGATCTCACACTATAGTTTTGAAGACTTCATAACAGAATATCAAACCAACCACTTATTTGCCTTATATTTAAAACATATCAATCTTTGCTCAATCAATAATGTAGACCATCTGCCTTATAGACTCTTGTCAGAGGAAATAATCTCAAATTGTCAGCTCTCTAGCACTTACCAGAATCGAATCTGAAAGAAGAGATATTTAAGGAAGATACTCTCTAAGGACTGGTTTTAAACATTTTTTTCTTGTTTGTTTGCAATAGGTCTTTTACTTCCAATGGTAATTTACCTGTAAACTCAATGTGGGAAATAGAGAAGAGTGGAGGTGCTCTGCGTGAAGAGGCAAGAAGCTTCTTCTATAGTACCTAAAGCATTTGCAAGTGGTCCCACTGCCTTAAGGAATGCAGTATTGAAGCCACACATCTAAGGGAAGTGCAATATCTTTGCTCCTCCACAAGTTCTGTCCTTACAGACCTATAGTGCAAAGCTATAACCAGGACTCATTTAACTTAACATGTGCAAAACTACCTTCTCTGAGTTATGCCCCTTGCTTACCCTACAAGAAAGAGCAAGAATAATCTTATTTTTTCCTCTTTATATAATTTTGAATTGATAAAAGATTTATAAAGAAATTCTGTTTCTTTTTTAGTTAAAAAAGAAAGCAAAACAGAGATGATGGGATAAAAGCAGTATCTTAAAAGAAGATGATATGATAATAGACTTAAGTTGAATATATCAGAGGCCATAGGTAGGAGAAGAGGTTGAAAGCTGGTGTCATTAGCCAGGCATGCCTCTAGACACCTGCTCCAGGGTAATGACAGGTGCAAGATGGAAATCACTGTTCATGAGCCCCATTCACTATGAGGGTAGATGGACAACGGGCTATATGAGACATTGCGAGAACAGAACAACAGAGGGGCCCTAGCAAAAATGGTCATTGGTGGGGAAAACCTGAAGGATTTGATCAGTGGGGTTTAGGCAAGGGGCAGGGATGCTTACTGTCCTTTAGAAGTTAGGATCAGAGAGAGCTGTAATTGATGATAAGAACACACTTCCTTGTGTCATGAGAGCCATTGAGCTGAAGGTGCTGAAAATGAATTGTATACTTGGAAGTGAAAGTACCAAATATTTATTGGGGGTTCTAGTTACTGACATAAGATACTTCCTGCCAAAACTCCTTTCAGATGAGATAGTTGCCTACATTCAGAAGTCTTCTCTGAATAATAGTTTAATAATCTGATCCTAGTGATTGAATAAAAGTAATCATTTGTATTTGCATACATTGTGAATAATACATTTCTGCAAGGGATTTCACATCCATTCTCTTGTTTAGCCTTTCCAACAGCTCTTTGAGGAAAGTAGAGTGATACTATCTAGATTTTTTGGCAAGATATATGGGCAGACAGTTAATTAATACACTTGTAGGTAATGGTAGAGCCAAGTCTGGGATCCGTGTATTTGACCTGCAGCCTGCACTAGTCTGCCCACCATAAAGGCTCACCTAGTAGGATCTGCTAGTAGTCCTGTTTGTATATGGGTATGCAGCAAGTAGCAGAATCTTAAAGTGATTCTGAGTTTCTGCTCTGTTTGGTAGTCTGCACATCACCTTTCCAAACTTTTCCGAATTGGATATTGATGTTGGCCACTTGGTTTGAAGGGCTGTGTTTCATTTTCCCAATGTCTCAATTTTATTCAGTTAGCTGATATCTGGTCTCTCCTTATCCATATTTTATCTACATTAGCACCATCTCATGTGTCTGAGCTCTCATTTAATATGCACAGGCAGGTGTGGTCTGCATGTAAATGCCTTTGAGGATGTCTTTCTTGAAGCTTCCTGTCCTCCCATTCTGGGTATTTTTGCTGGTCCTGTGGTGGCCTGTCATTGGTTCTTGTCAATACGCTTACAGAGATGTCCTGTATCTTTTGTGTAAATGTGACCTTTGCAATGTTTTTAGATTGGCATCTTTTATATATGTTTCATATATATGTGTATGTATCATGTATATCTTATATGGTATATAGGTGTGCACATATATGTACATATCTATTTGTTCACACATACCCACATGTGAATATTATATACAGGACTAGATCCTAGGTCTGAGAACATTCCCAAGGGTGCCCTTGAATGTGAAATATCTAGGAAAACATGGTCAGTTTGGTTTGTTTAGTCTCCTGAATGGCTTATTTACACAAAAGAGAAATTTACTTAGAAGCACTGAATTTTGGACCTAGAAGTGATCTTAAAAGCCATCAAGCTCTAATTGTCATTTTGTAGTTAAGAAGACAAGTTATATGGATTTAGCTTAATGTCACCCAACTCACTGTGATTCAATTGGGACTGGAGTCTAGGAATTTTTTGAAATCTAATTTTAATTTCTGCCCTAAATCCCTTTGTCTCTTCCCTGAATGTATCTTTGTTTTCAGGAAATACTGTATTTTAGGAGAGAAATTAAAATTAGGGTTAAAGATCATCATACCATAGCATTTTATTATGGATGTTTCTGTGAATGACCATGTTTGACCCTAAATTCTCCTGGAACCAAAGGGTGTCTAGGGACATAGAAAACAGAGGTAGAGAATTAAGAGCCTCAAAGGAGAAAAGGGAAAGAAAATTTTCAATGTGGTAATCAGAATACAGGGTTTGTGGCTACATATTATGGGCATCTCCTCCCAAGCTGTGGTGAAGGAAGGACATACCATCACCTTTTCCTTTCCTCATCCCTTCCTGCATATTGGAGCCAGCCAGTAGTTGTGCAGACACATGTTACTTGGCTTCACAAAGAGGGTACAGTTGCCAAAGGGTCATCTGTTCCTATCACCCCAAAGCTGTCTGCAGTCACCCCAGGCCAATAGAGATTTGAGCATTAGGTAGTTAGGTTTGCCCGATGTTGAAAAAACACTTGATTTATGCAGTTTGGTCAGACACATAGTAAAATTACTGAATGAAACCCAGATCAGCTGAAAATGTTAGTGTTTGAAACATCTGGACATTTGAATCAGAATCCTCGGTCTGGCAATATTATGCTAACATAATATCTGCAGAGCACTGAGCCAAGCCTTGCCCTCATACAGTTTTGATGAAATAATAAAGCACATGTGCGTTAACTTGTATAGACATTTTCTAAGGGAGTTATTTCTAAATGAGCTTGCTGATGGGAATTTTCTACAAGGAACTTCTAAGACCCTTAGAACCTTAGAACTTAGAACCCCCTGTGGTGCTGTTGGCCAGGGTGGTGGTACCTATGTGCCTGGCGAGGGGCTGAGGCAGGTGGTGTGTTCACATGGCCAGCGATGATTCATGCCATGTAGACCTTTAGATCACATGACCTGGTTACCAGCTCATAACTACTTAGTGGTTCATCAGTTCAGCTAAGTAAGATGGACTTGTGGTACACATAGTCATAGCCAAGCCTACCTACTTTTTATGTTTTATTGGGAGAGCAGGTCTGGACTTCATTGTTAGCTTGTAGTTTTGGAACCTAACACACCTAAACTGAGTGGAATTATATAAATGTTATCTAGTTGTCTCTATGACCTTGTAACCATAAAACTATTACTCTCTCTTACTAATACTTTTTGTTCTTAATTAATTTTTTCATAACATAACCACAGTATACCATATACATGTTCTGTCACCAGACTGTTACCCATTAATTTTAACATCCATAGATGATTCTTGATTTATTTATTTCTTAATGACCAATTTAGTGAATATATACTATGTTTTAAGTATTGGACTAGATACAGAGATGAATCTAACTCAGTCTATTACCTCAGTCTGGACGTAAAATGTACAAAACAGACATGTTAACAAATATGTTACAGTCAGAGTGGCAAGTGCTGCAAGAATAGTGAATGAGAAGTTCAGAAGAGGTAAGAATGAACTCTGGAGATAGAAATCATGGAGGACCTTACAGAAGAGGTGCACATGCTCACGCATGTGCACGCACGCACACACACACACACACACACACACACACAAGCATTCTGACTCACTCACATAAATATAAATATTACTACTTGGGATGCATTCTACTCAGTTCTACTCTGTTCTTTTAGTAAATGCAGAACTAATATGTCCAATATGTGGTAATGAGGACATGGGAGTCTTCACTTATGACAAGTTCTCTGTGACATTTTGATTCAGGCCTAGGGTTCTGGCCCAAGGAAAGGTGGAAAGTATTCTAAGACAGTGGTAGTGACTCCTAGGTGGCTCTGTTTAATAGACCAGTCAGTGGATCTCAAAATCCACCAATGAGGAAACCCTACTCTAGATGATATCTTAGATCTATGTCATCAGAGGGTTCATTTTCTGACTTACAGCTCCTGGCACAGGGAAGGGAACCAATGCCAATGATCCTTGAAAGCATAGATCCATCAATGTTTGTGCATGATGACATAAGAGAGAGAGAAGATTGTATGGTGCAGAGATTCATTCCATCCTGATATTGCTTTATCTGTCTTTATCACAGTATTGTAGATGCTTAAGCTTCTGTGTTTAATGGCAATTGAAACTGGGGGGAAAATACTGTGTGATCCCAGAACACTGAAGAGATTTTTTGTGCCTATGTAAGATACTTTAAAATGTGGACCTTTGATTAAGTGTTAGCTTACCTCTGACAGGCAGATACTTTCTCTTTCTGTAGCACATTTGATACTGGATAATGTCTTCTAAGTTCCTGTAGACGAAATTATTATTTTCCTTAATGACACAGGATCCCATAGGGCCAGGACCACAGAAAAGAGATAACTGATAAAGAACACAGAATTTCAGCTGTGAGTTGAGGAGAATGGGGGTAGTCCAGCGAAAGCAGCATGGGAAAAAGGCAAGAGATGGGATGCAACATGGTGCTGGAGTCACAAGGTTTTGAGATTGTGGCAGGAGATAATTCTGGGGATTGTGGAGATGCTTTACAATCTTGTTAAGTGCACTTAGTGATAGTCAGTCAGCTGAGGGTGTTAAGACTTGAGGCAGATGTGGTCATTCATTGATCCTAATAAGGAAGAGAAGCTTCTGCATCTTCTTGAGAGAGGGAGGTATAAAGAGGGAAGGACCAGTTAAGTGGTCCAGTGGCCTCACTAGGAGATGCTAAAGAACTTGTGGCTAGAGTGGCAGTGATGATGATGGCTTTGTCTTCCAAGCATCCTTCTCCATCCTAATCACTAGAATGTAACCTCCATGATGGCAGGGACTTGATTCTTCTCTCTTTTAAGTTTATAGCATCTACACAGTTGTCTGGCATATAGCAAGCAATCAGTGAAAACTTAACCAATATTGGTATAATTTCATCACATCATTCAAACAACCAACTAATTATATAGGAAAACATATCATCCAGAATAATCATTTGGCCTAACTCAAAGGTTTTGAATCCTAGCTTCTCACTGGAAACATTCAAGAGTTTTCCCCAGGATGTGGATTAGCCCATTTCTTCCAGGTGCACTTCCACTACAACTAAAAAGCATAAATTTTTGAAAGATAGAGGAACGATGAGGCAGTGAATTCCATGGAGTTTTCTATTGACTCCCCTGTGACCTAAACTGCCAGTAGGCACAGGCAAAAACAACAAAACAGAAAAAAACCTCTAGAAAAAGCTAATTCCCCTGGCCAAAGAACTCATGAAAGGCTGAACTGTTAACAGAAAAAATTTTGGGCAATATAACCTCCTTCACCCAAATACCAAAGTCAAAACTGCACCTCACCACCTTCTCTCCATGACTTACCTGATCCAGCAAGATGCTGATCCTCAGCTCCTAGCAGTAGAAATACAGATGTGCTTATTTCCCCCACTGAGTGGTGACCCTGGGGAACAGAGAACTAATTTTCTTTCTCCACATGGAAAAAATGGGCAGTGCTCTGATGTCCCTGCCAGGGTATAGTGGCAAGCTGAGACTCCACCTCTATCTGCAACAGAAAGGCAGAAAGCGGTGGCAAGAAGTGGGATAGTTGAAGTCTGCTTTACCCTGTCCTTTGTGTCAGACAGGTCGAGTGAGGAGCTGAGCCTCCACCACTTCCCTGTAGCAATAAAGCCATGTGAGTCAGCCCTCTGCTTCCTGCTTGCCCAGGGCTACCAGGACCAACTGGGGAGATCACAGGGTGATTTGAGCCAATGCCTCACTTTTGCTGGCATGGTCAGAAGCTGAGTATACTCACCCACCTGTCCCCCTAGCTATACCTCAACAAGGAACTGTCTGCTAAAAAAGATTAAGTAGTTTCCTCTCATAATATCTAAAAATTTTAGAATACAATTGAAAATCACATATTATGGGAAGACCCAGGGAAAGTATAACAGGAATAGGAAAAGACAACAGGTGTGCCAATACAGAGATGAATCAGATGTTGGAATTCTCTGGCAAGGATTTTGAAGCAGCCATCATAAAAATATTTCAACAAGCAATTATGAATTCTCTTGAAACAAAATAAAAAATTAGAAATCTCAGAAAAGAAATAGAAATTATAAAAATAATTAAATAGAAGTTGTAGAATTGAAAAATATAATAACTGATGGGCTCAATAGTACAGTGGAGATGACAGAAGATAGAATCCCTAATTTGAGAAAACATCAGTAGAATCTACCAAATATGAACAAAGGAGAGAAAATAGACTAAAGAAAAAAAGAACAGTCATAGGGACCTGTGGGAAAATAGCAAAAGAACTAATATTTCGGTCATCAGGGTCCCAGAAAGAGAGGTGATAGATGATGAGATTCAAAAAGTATTTTAAGAAATAATAGCTGAAAACTCTTCAAATATGGTAAACCTACAGATTCACAAACTCAAGCAAAGCCCAAGTAGGATAAACCCAAAGAAATTCCTGTTCAGATACATCATAATTAAATTTCTGAAAATTAAAAAGGAAAAAAAAAATGGAAGGCAAGAGAGAAGCTACATACTATTTATAGTACCAATTTGAATGTCTGTATATTTATAATCTGAAAGCCTGAAGACCAAAAGGAAGTAGCACAACAAGTTTTAAGTATTGAAAGAAAAGACTGTCAGCCATGAATATTATATCCAACAAAAATATCCTTCTGGATGAAGGAAAAATAAAGACGTTCTCTGGAGGAGGAAAATTTAAAGAATCTCTTGCTAGCACATGTACCTCTAAAGTATGGCTCAAGGAAGTTCTCTAAACACAAAAGAAATTACAACAAAAAAAGACTTGAAAACACAAGACTAGGTAAAAGAAGAATATAAGAGTAACTTTAAAAAAATCAATATGAAATTAAATTTATCATGAATTTCTTAATTTATATGTGATAAAATAAAAATTATAACACCATCAGATGTAGTGCTCACTATATGTAAAGGAAATATATTTTACTATTGAAAAATTGCAGAGGGTAAGATTTCTACAAAGTGATATAATGTTGATACCAGTAAAATGGGATAATTTACATATGCATATATATAATTATGTATATTAAAAAATCCAAATGAAGATATGGAAAGAGAAATGGTACTATACCAGAGGAAACAAACAGAAAACAAATGATAAAATGGCAGATATAGTACTAACATATCAGTATTACTTTAAATGTAAATGGTCTAAATAAACTAAGTCAGAAATTGGTATAGAGTGGATTAAAAGATGTATTACAATAATATGCTGTCCATAAGATATTTGCTCCAACTACAGCAGCACATTAGGTTGGAAATAAAAGGATGGAAAATATATACCATGAAAACATAATAAAAAAGTAGGAGTGGCTGTGTTAATATCAAATAAAGTAGATGTCATGGCAAAGAAAATTACTAGAGACCTAAAAGGATGCTGCATCATGATGAAATAACATGCCACGAGGTAGGGAGACATAGTGAGATATAACATTCCTAAATGTCTTTGTACCAAACAACAAATCCTCAAAAATGCATGAAAGAAAAACTCACAGAGCTGAAAAGAGAAAACCCAAATTCAATAATTAATAGAACTACTAGACAAAGTGGGAGGAGTCAACATGGTAGAAAAGTAAGGGGACCCAAAATTTGCTTGTCCCTCAAGCACAACAGCATTGAGGCCAAAAGACTGGGAATTCCAGGAATCTGGGCTACAGAGTGACAGAAACATCTCTAGGGGCCCACAGGGACAACTTGGTGGGCCATAAGTATGTTATTGTGAACTGGGAGAGATAAAACAGATGGCATAGGAACAAAGAGAGGGGAGGGATCCCCCTCTGTGAAGAGACAAAGGGAAGAGAAAGAGAGGCTGTATTTGTACAAGAGAAACCATGGGCTGGGGAATGGAAAAAAAAAAAAAGAGAGAAAGAACCAATGTCTAACTGCGGGGCTTTCTCTGGACTGAGGAAGCTGCCCTGTTCTCACACCTGGAGAGGAGGGGAGCCAGCCTCGGGCTCAGTAGTAAGCTCAGAGGCACAGTTGGAGAGCTGTGGGAAGGCAAATAGCTCTTCCAAGGACAAAAGACGATGCAGGTGACTGCCAGCCAGAGGCTCTTTGTGAGCTGGCTGGGTGAAGTGGCTCTATCCCAGAATGGGGACACACAGAGCTGAATCCTTTAAGACATCCTGATTTGAATCCCAGCTGAGCACCTGGGAGGTGCAAGAGACTGTGAATGGGACAAGCCAGCCTGTTCACACCAGCATGGCACTGTGAGGAGCCAGAGGCCTTCTGTCTGCTGGCTGAGTGGAGTGGCACTACCCTGGAACCAGGGCACGTGATGTTGGACCCTTCAAACCGCCAGGGTTTGAATTCTAGCTGATTACCTGGGAATTGTTGGGAGACTATGGAGTGGAACAAACCCGCTTATTCATGCCTGTGCAGCGCTGGTGAAAGCAGCCTGAACGAATGGTTTGGGACAGTTGGTCGGAGGAGGAGAGACTGAGGTGTCACCATTTTTCTCCCCGTCACCAACAAGGTGGGGCTTCAGGAAATGGACAAGGAGCCCACAGTGGAGGCGGGACCCACTGACAGCAAACCACGCCCCTCCATGCCTGTTAACTGTGTATCTAACTGAGCAAGATTGATGCTGAACCAGAGGGCCCCTCCTCCAGATCAATGCAAGCATAGTCACAGCTTTCAGGGCACCAAAAGACTGGTCCAAAGGTTTTGCATTTTCTGATTTGATTCTTGGTCAATTCTTATTTTTTATATATATAAAATACATAGTTTTATATAATATATTATAAATATATAAGGAAAAGGAAGAAAATATATGTAACTTATATAATATATATTATACATTATATAATTTCTGTATTTATATATGATATAATATATATTTTTTCCTTTTCTTCCTCTTATTTATTCCCTTCTCTAGTCTGGTTATTCTGGTTGAAAAGAAAAAAGGTCTCAAATAACAAAGGTGCTTACATCCAGCAGGGAGCCCTGGCTGGAACCGGCACCCCTCCAACATAACGACTGTTCTGGGGTAGGGGGACTTAATTCCACACGTTAGTGCTGCCACTGTTCCTGAAGTCAGGCTCACAGCTGGCTTCGCAGAGAGTCAGTCTGACCTATCAGTGCACCTGTAGCAGTCATGGGAGCTTGTTACAGACAGTCAGAGTGAGGGCACGTCCCACCCCCCAGGGAAGCCAGCAGTGGCTGCAGCTAAGCCTCCCAGGCAGCAGTACAGAGAGGAAATTCTTTCCACCAGTATCTTTACAGCAGGTGAAGTGTCACTGCAGCTGGCTGTCTGCAGCAATCCTAGCTCAGCCACAACAAGAAGGCACCTGTAGACTACAGAGGAGACACCTTTGAAGCACCTGGTTCTGGTTATCAGGAGGCATTGCACTACCATAGGACCCTTTCTACTCAAGGCTGCTACTTTCAAGACCAGGAGATGTAGCTAATCTACGTAATACACAGAAAGAAACACAGAGAGTTAGAGAAAAATGAAAGACACAGGAATATGTCCCAAATAAAAAGACAAGACAAAATCACAGAAGAAGAGCTAAATGAAATGGAGATAACCAATATGCCTAAAAAGTAATGCTTATAAAGATACTCACTGGACTTGAGAGAAGAGTGGGTCAGCCCATTGGGAACTTCAACTAAGAGATAGAAAATACAAAATGTAACCAATCTGAGCTGAAGAATACAATAACTGAAATGAAAAATACACTAGAGGGAATCAATATCAGATTTAAAAATTCAGAACAGATCAGTGATCTGGATGATAAGTAATAGAAAGCAACCAAGTTGAATGACAAATAGAAAAACTAATGAAATGTTAGGATAACTTAAAGGGACCTCTGCAACATCATTAAGTATAACAACATTTATATCGCAGAGGTCACAGAGGAGAGAGGAAGCAGAAAACTTATTTGAACTAATAATAAACTGAAAAGTTTCCTAATGTGGGGAAGAAAAGAGACATCCGGGTTTATGTGCACAGAAAGCACCAAATAAGGTGCTAAGGATGCCCATACCAAAAAACTAAAATAGCAAAAATTAAGGATAAGGGAAGAATCTTAAAAGCAGAAAAAGATAAGAAAACAGTTATATAAGAGGAAAACAATGTAAATCTATCAGATGATTTTTCAGTAGAAATTTGCAGTCTGTAAGAAAGTAGTATAATATATTCAAAGTGCTGAAAGAAGAAAACCTGCAACCAAAAATACTTTACCTAGAGGTGCTCCAAAAGAATTGAGGGAGCAATAGAGTTTCTCAAACAAAAGTTAAAAGAATTCACCACCACCAAACCAGCCTTAGAAGAAATGGTAAAAGAGAATTCTTTAATTGGAAAGAAAAGGCCATAACTAGCAGTAAATTAGGAAAGGGAAAAAAAATTCATTTGTAAAAGCAAACATTTAGTAAAGGCAGTATATTAATCGCTTATAAAGCCAGTGTGGAGTGTAAGACACAAAAGTAGTAAAATCAATTGTCCAGAGATATGCAAAATAAGAAGATGTAAAATATGACTCCATGCACATGAAACATGGAGGGGGGAGTAAAAATTCAGTGCTTTTATAATGTTTCCAAACTTAAGTGATGATAAACTTGATATAGACTGCTATTCACATAGGATTTGATAAAATATCCCTGTTGAAACCAGAAATCAAAAACCTATGATACCTAAAAAATAGAAGGAAATCCAAGAATAACTAAAGGAATCCATCAAACCAGAAGGGAAGAGAAAAAAGAAGAAAGGAACAGAGAAGAACTACAGAAACAACCAGAAAACAATGAACAAAATGGCAATAAGTACACACCTATCAACAATTACTCAAGGGGCACCTGGGTGGCTCAGTTGGTTAAGCGTCCGACTTCAGCTCAGGTCATGATCTCACAGTTCATGGGTTTGAGCCCCGTGTCAAGCTCTGTGCTGGCAGCTCAGGGCCTGGAGCCTGTTTCCAATTCTGTGTGTCCCTCTCTCTCTGCCCCTCCCTAGCTCATGATTTGTCTCACACTGTTTGAAATAATAATAAACTGAAAGTAAATGTTAAAAAAATTACTTTAACATTTATTTTTATTTATTTTTGAGAGAAATATAGAGACAGAGTGTGAGTGGGGTAGGGACAGAGAGAGAGAGGGAGACACAGAACTTGAAGCAGGCTTCAGACTCTGAGTTGTCAGCACAGAGCCCAACACAGGGCTTGAACCCATGAACCAGGAGATCATGACCTGAGCTAAAGTTGGACACTCAACCAACTGAGCAACTCAGGCACCCCATCAACAATCACTTTATTTATTTATTTATTTATTTATTTATTTATTAATTAATTAAATATAATTTATTGTCAAGCTGGTTTCCATATGACACCCAGTACTAATCCCAACAATTGCCCTTCTCCATGCCCATCACTCATTTTCCCTTCTCCCTACCCCTCATCAACCCTGAGTTTGTTCTCAGTATTCAAGAGTCTCCTGTGGTTTGTCTCCCTTCCTCTCCTTAACTATTTTTTTCCCTTCCCTTCCCCTATGGTCCTCTGTTAAGCTTCTCCTGTTCCATTTATGAGTGAAAACATATGGTATCTGTCCTTCTCTGCCTGACTTATTTCCCTTAGCATAATACTCTCAAGTCCCATTCACATTGCTACAAATGGCCAGTTTCATTCTTTCTCATTGCCATGTAGTATTCCATTGTATATATAAACTACATCTTCTTGATCTATTTGTCAGTTGATGGACATTTAGGCTCTTTTTATGATTTGGCTATTGTTGAACGTGCTGCTATGAACACTGGGGTACATGTTCCCCTATGCATCAGCCCTCCTGTATCTCTTGGATAAATTCCTAGCAGTGCTATTGCTGGGTCATAGGGGAGTCCTATTGTTAATTTTCCGAGGAACCTCCACATTGTTCTCCAGAGCAGCTGTACCAGTTTACATTCAACGATTATTTTAAATGGGATAAATGCTACAATCAAAACATCAGGAGTGTAAGTAGATAAAAAAACAAGATCTATTATACCATGTCACTTTAAATCTAATGAGTGAGTGAAAGGATGAAAAAAGATAGTCCATTCAAATGAAAGAATAAATTGGAGTAGCAATACACATATCAGACAACATAGACTATAAAACAAAAACTGCAGTAAGAGTCAAAAAACCTCAACATAATGATAAAAGGATCCAGCTAATAAGAGGATACAATTGCAAAATTTGTGCACCTAACATAGAAGCACGTAAATATATAAAACACATATTAGCAGACATGAGGGGTGAAATTGACAGTAATGCAATACAATATATGGGGACTTTAATACCCCATTTACTTCAATGGATAGATCATCTAGACAGAAAATCAGTAAGAAAACAGTGGCTTTGAATGATATTTTAGACCAGATGGACTTTAACAGATATATACAGAACAATACAACCCCAAAAGGAGAAAACATACTCTATTCAAGTGCACGTGGGACATTCTCCAGGATTGGTCATATGATAGGCCACAGATCAAGCCTCAATAAATTTAGGAAGACTGAAATCATATTAAGTGTATTTTTGACTACATTAGTATGAAACTAAAAATTAATTGCAAGAAAAATAATTGGAAAAGTGCAAACATGTGGAGGCTAAATAATAAACTACTAAACAACCAGTGGGGTCAATGAATAAATCAAGAGGTAACCAAAACAATACCTAGAGACAAGTTAAAATGAAAACATTATAGTTCAAAATCTTTGAAATGCAGCAAAATCAATTCTTAGGGGAAAATGAATAGTGATAGAGGATGACTTCCAGAAATGGGAAAAATCTCAAACAACCTAAGTTTATACACAAAGGAAATATAAAAAAAGAAGAAGAAAGCACACAATTAATAGAAGGAAAGAAATAATAAATATTGAAGTGGAAATAAATGAAATAGAGACTAAAAGAAAAAAAAAGACCAATAAAAATAATGAAGCTTGTTTGTTAAAAGATAACAAAATTGAAATTCAATCAGTGTGATACATCAACAAGAGGAAGGATTGAAACCATATAATCATTTAGATAGATGTAGGAAAAATAAACATTTGACAATGTACGGCATCCATTTTTGATGAAAACCCTCGAGAAAGTAGGTTTACAGGGAATATACCTCAACATGATAAAGGCCTAATGTGAAAAATCCAGAGCTAATCTCATTCTCAGTGGGGAAAAACTGAGAGCTGTATCCTGAAGGCTAGGAACAAGACAAGGATGTCCACTCTCACCACTGTTATTCAACATGGTACTATAACTCCTAGCTATAGCAATTAAACAAGAAAAAGAAATAAAAGGCATTCAAATTGGTAAGGAAGAAGTAAGACTCCCTCTATTTTCAGATGATATGATACTATATATAGAAAACTGTAAAGACTCCATCAAAAACTTACTAGAATGGATAAATGAACTTAATAAGGTCACAGGATACAAGATCAATGTATAGAAATCTGATGCATTTCTATATATTAATAATGAAGTAGCAGAAAAATAAATTTAGAAAATCTCATTTGCAATTGTACCCAAACCAATAAAATACCTAGGAATATTCTGAAAACTATAAAACATTAATAAAAGAAATTGAAGAGAGCACAAATGGGAAAATAATCCATGCTCATGGACTGGAAGAACAAATATTGTTTTTAATATCCATACAACTCAAAGCAATCTACAGTTTTAATGCAATCCCTATCGAAATATCAACAACATTTTTCACAGAACTAGAATGAATGATCCTAAAATTTGTATGGAACCACAAAAGATGCTGAATATCCTTGTCAATTTTGAAAAAGAAAAGCAAAACTGGAGGTATCACAATTACAGATTTCAAGATATACTACAATGGTGTAGTACTCAAAATAGTATGGTACTGGCATGAAAATAAACACATACATCATTGGAACAGAATAGAGAGCTGAGAAATAAACACATGATTGTATGGTAAATTAATGTATGACAAAGGAGGCAAGCATATTCAGTGGGAAAAATACAGTCTGTTCACAAATGGCATCAAGAAAACTGGATACTACAAGAAAACAATGAAACTGGATCATTCTCTTACACCATACACAAAAATAAACTCAAAATGAATTAAAGACTTAAACATGAAATCTGAAGCTATAAAAACCCTAAAAAGGAGCACAGGAATAATTTTTCTGACATTAGTCATAGAAACATTTTTCTGTGGAGATATGTCTTCTAAGGCAAGGAAAATAAAAGCAAAAATGAACTACTGAGACTACACTAATACAAAAGCTTCTGCACAGCAAAGGAATCAGTCAACAAAACTAAAAGACAGTCTACCAAATGGGAGAAGATATTTGCAAATGACATATGCAATACAGAGTTGATATCCAAATTATAGAAAGAATTTATAAGATACAGCACCAAAAAACCAAATAATCCAGTTAAAAAATGGGCAGAAGACATGAACAGACATTTCTGTTGCATGCAGAAATCTGTGCAAATCAAAACCACAATGAGATATCATCTCATACCTTTCAGAATATATAAAATAAAAAACACAAGAAAAACAAACGTTGGCAAAGATGTGGAGAAAAAGGAAACCATGCACAGTTGGTGGGAATATAAACTGGCGCAGCCATTGTGGAAATCAGTATGGAGATTCCTCAAAAAATTAAAAATAGAATTACCATATGATCCAGTAAATCAACTACTGAATATTTACACAAAGAATACAAAACACTAATTCAAAAAGATAAATGCATCCCTATGTTCATTGCAGTATTATTTACAATGGCCAAGATATGGAAGTGATGCCAGTGTCCATTAATAGATGAATGGTTAAAGAATGTATGTACACACACACACACACATATTATACACACAAACACACATGCAGTGGAATATTACTCAGCCATAAAACTGATGAAATCTTGCAAATTGCAACAATGTGGATGGATCTAGACAGTTAAATAAGTTTGAGAATAAAGAAGAAAAGAGACAAATAAAAAAACAAGACTGTTAACTAGAGTGAACAAACTGGTGGTTACTAGAGGGGAGATGGGTGGGACAGTAGTTGAAATGGGTGAAGGAAATTAAAAGTCCACTTATGATGAGCAATGGGTGATGTAGTGGAGTCGTTAAATGTTATATTGTACCTGAAACTAATACAACACTACATATACTTGAAAAAGCAGTCACAATAATGCTGCATCATGAAAAAAGAAAGAAATCTTGCCATTTGTAACAATATTGATGGACCTAGAGTTTGTTATGCTGAATGAAATATCAGATAGAAAGATATGTACCATATGATTTCAATTGTATGTGGAACCTAAACAAATAGCAACAACAACAACAAAAAAGAAAGTCATAGAGAACAAACTAGTGGTTGCCAGAGGGAAGGGGACAGGAGGATAAGCAGAATAGGTGAAGGGGATTCCAGCATATGGAATATAGTCAATAATGTTATAATAACTTTATGTGATGACAGATTTTAACTGCACTTACTGTGATGAGCGTTTCATAATGTACACAATTATTGGATCAAATGTTGTATACTTGAAACTAATATATGTCAACTATACTTCAATTAAAAATAATGATAATAAATTTTTATCTTGAGAACTATAAAAATAGCAAGTAGAAGAAAGGAAGTAATAATGACAAGCAAAAATTAAATCAAAAGAAGAAAACAGGAGAGAAAATTAATGAAACAAAAAATTCTTTAAAAAATCAATAAAATCGATAAACCTCTAACAAGACTGACAAAGATAAAAATAGAGAAGACACAACTCACCAATATCATGAATTAAAAAGAAGATATCACTATAGATTCTACAGTCATTTGAAGGATAATGAGGGAACACTATATAACCAACTTTACATTCATAAACTTGACAGTTTAGAAGAAATGAATCAATTTCTCAAAAAACTATAAACTATCAAAACTCAACCAAGATAAAATAACAGAAAGAGCTCTATAAAGCATTTAATTTGTAATATGGAAGCTCCTGAAAAAGAAATCCGTAAGGGCCATATAACTTCACTGGAGGATTGTACCAAATGTTTAAAGATGAATTAACATTAACAATTTTATATAATCTCTTTCAGAAAATGTAAGAGGAAGGAATGTTTCCCAATTCATCTTGTAAGGCTGGTATTATTTTGACACCAAAACCAGACATAAATAAGTAATCAGACCAGTGTCAATTATGAACTTAGATACAAAAATCCTTAACAAAATAATAGCAAATTGAATTAATAATGTATAAAAATAATTTTTCACCATGACTAAGTGAAATTTATTCCAGATATGCAAGGCTGGTTCAACATTCAAAAGTCAATCAACAGAATCTACAATATGAGGTGGCTAAGGAAGAAAAATCATATATAATTATATCAGTTGGCACAGAAAAAGCACTGTACAAAGTCAAACACCCAGGCACGATTAAAAAAAAAAAAAAACCTCTCAAAAGACGGAGGGAACATTTCTCAAGTAAATAAAGAGCATCTACTAAAATCTTTTGCAAACAACATACTTAATATTAAGAAACTGAAGGATTTTTTTCTAAGGTTGGGAATAAGGTGAATATATCCATTTTTACCTCTCTTATTTAACACAGTACATAGAAGGAAAAATAAATAAACTGGACTTTATCAAAATTAAAAACTTTACCTCTGAAAACCCCAGTTCAGAAGATGAAAAGATCACTTACAAACAGAAAGAAATATATTTGCAAACTACATATCCAAAAATATATAATCACTAGAAAAAAATATATATATATTTATTTTTTTCTCCAAACTTAACATTTAAAAAGTAAACAATCCAATTAGAAAGTGGGTAAAAGACTGAAGAGGATATAGAGATGGTACATAAATACATGAAAATATATCTGACATCATTAGCTGTCAGGTAAATGCCAATTTAAACCACAATGAGACATTGCCGCACACAGGATAGCTAACATAAAAAATAATGACAAGAAATTCTGGGAAGGATGCAGAGAAACTAATACCTCACACATTGCCACTCTGGGAAGCATTTTTGCAATTTCTTATAAAATTGAACACGCAACTACCATCTAACCCAGCAAATGCACTCTTGGGCACTTATTTCAAAGATATAAAACTTATTTTCACACACAAAAAATCTATATGCCAATGTTCATGGGTACTTTATTCATAATAGCCTAAAACATGAAACAACCCAGATATTCTTCAACAGGTGAATGGTTAAATAAACAGTGGGTATATCCATACTATGGAACACTATTCAGCAATGAAAAAGGTACAAATATCGATAAGCATAACAATTTGGATGAATTTCAAGGGAATTACACTGAGTGAAAAAAGCTAATCCCAAATAGTCACATGCTTTATATTTTCATTTGTGCAAGATTCTTGAAATGACACAACTACAAAAGTGGAGAACAGATTGTGGTTTTCAGGGGTCGTGGATAGAGTGGAGATGGGAGAGAAGTGGCCGTGGCTGGAAAAGAGCAGCGGGAGGGATCCTTTTGATGATGGAACTCTTCCGTATCTTGACTGTATCGATGTGTCCTGATTGTGATATTGTAGTAGAGCTTTGCAATATGTTATCATCAGGGGAAACAGTAAAAGACATGAAATCTTTTCATATTATTTCTTACAACTGCATGTGAATCTATAGTTGTCTCAAAATAAGAATTTGATAATTAAAAAAAACACAGAGGAGATTTTAAAAATACTAATTCTTGGATCCCGTAATAGATCTCCCTTCCTTTCCACATTCTGATAGAGATGACTCTGGGTAGAGACTATACTTTTTCGTTTCCAATGAGATTTTAATGTGTGTTGAGGGTCCAGAACCTCTGGCCTGAATAGGAGTTGGTTCAGTCAACTCAGTTGGGGAAGTCGCCTCACTTAGCCACAGGTCCATGTCCTTTCTTTCTCCAGCTGTGTCACTTGACCCTCATAAGCTTTCCAAGTTCAAGGTCTCTATGTGAATCACTGGTACAGCACCTAGCTCTATCAGAGAGGCATTTATTCTTCTGCTGAGGATGATGAAGATACTGTTCCTGCTGATTGTGGGTAAGGTGGTAACAATGAAATCATTTATCTAATTGTATTTCTATTACCTCTTCAGGCAAACCTGAAGAATGAAATTGTAAAATTTCTATGAGTATTTCCATATTGGATCTTCAGGAAATCTGAACATGGGGAAGGGATAAATAGTTGCATTGCCTTCTTCTCTTGCATAAATGATAAGTACTGGCTTATGTATTCTGAACATAAGTTTGGTAACAGTTATGAGTTGAGCATATGTTGTTTTAGGAGATTATTTAAATCTTACTCTAAATCCAAAGGAATCTTGTCTGAATATAAAGAGGCTGGCGAAGTACTCTGAGCAACAGAGATGGTGTCATGAATTCTAGCGTATTTTTCCCCCAATTGCATTGAACTATATGCAGGTTTTTGAAATGTAAGCTTGGTTATCATCATTGTTCCAGGGCCCTGATGAGAATCTATTTTACTTAAATAGATGGCTATTACTTTTACTTCTTAGTAGTTTTTAAAAATTGGAGTATTTGTTTCATTATAAGTCACAATTTATAGCTTTTAGGAATAGGTAAATGTTGTTGGAGAGTTACTCACTGGACCCAGGACTCACATAGCAAACATCTGTTGAGTGCCCATCATGGACCAGGAACTCTGCTAGGCACAGGGTTGCAAAGATAAACAGTTAACAAGTTCTTGACATGCTATAGAGTTCTAATAATTTGGGAAAAAACATATATTTATAAAAAATAATATCATCCCTGGTTGTTCTGCATTTTTCTGGCATATTGGGTTGGTTGGTTTTAACCTGATTAAAAGTTACAACAGTGTAATTTTCTTTTTATTTAATCTCCCCAAAAGTACTCCATGCTGGCTCCATCTTCAGAACCCCTACCAGGGCTTTCCACACTTGGATCATACATCTTCCCCTTCCTAGCTCCTCCCTCTTGACTCCAGGCATGATCTACATCTGTGCACCTTCTTCCCACCATAAGCAGTGAAAGAAGTCTTCCACCACCTTTCCATAGCTCAATTTGCCAAGTAATTTATTAGAATGTTCTCTCTTCTCGTGATTTTCCTTCATTGCTTTTTTGCTCCCCCCCATAACTTCACCCATTCCTGACCTTCTGCAAGAAAACATGCTCGACTATCTTCTTTTCTAAATGGAATTTTGAGGCCTCTTTCATGCTTCTTTTAGCTATTGACCCATTTATCTTCTTTCATTTTCATCCAAATTCCTGGAAAGAGTTGTCTTCAGCTCTCTGTACTTCCTAATCTTCCATTCACTTCTCAACTCATGACTTCTGTCCATGCTAGTGATTCTGCCTTTGGTGCACTTTCCCCAAGAGCCTCCACTGTGAAGCTTTTTCTCAACCTCCTGGATTGGTTGGGTGCCCCTCTCGTGACCTTCCCGGACATACTGCTCTCAGGAAGCTTACTATTCTTCAGTCCTTGCATGGAATTCTAAGACTCTTGAAGGCATCTTTGTATGTCTGAGTCCTAGTCTAGCAGCGAATAAGGTAGACACTCAATAAATGCTTGTATAATGAATGAAGTAATAAATGAATGAGTGCAAACTCCCAAATCTATATCTCTAGGCTAGTTATTTTCCATGTGTTCCTGAAATATATAGCCAACCATGTACCAAAAATCTGGATGTTTTGTCAGACCTTCAAACTCAATGTATCCAATACTAAATTTATCTTTTCCTGAAAACTGACTTAAATTCTGGATCTTTGTGAATAACACTATCATCAATTTCATTAGATAAAGAAAAAAATCAGTCTTCATAGACTCTTCCCCCCCCATCCACTTACTTGAATCCACTTACTTGAATCAGGTACTAAGACACATCAATTTATCCTTCCATATATATTTCAAAATCATACCCTCTCTTCTATGCTTATTGCTATAGCTTTAGCTTAAAAATACATCATCTCACACCTCAACAATTTTAATAACCTCCTAACGGGTCGCTCAGCAGCCATTATCTTCCCTTCCAATTCATTTTCTGCATTTCCTCGGCAATGCTCATTTTAGAACTCAAATCTGATTCATTTATTCAATAAATATTTATAGGGTACCTACTAAATTCCAGGTACTGTTTAAGGCACTAAGAATTCAATAGTGAGGAAGCAAACTCTTTACCTTCATGGAGTTAACACACTACTGAGTTATGATTATATTGCTTTCCTAATTATGACCTTTTACCACTTCCCAGTAGTTTTTGCATAAAATAAAGAAATCTTTAAAGGATAAACAAAGTCTCTTTGCCATTCAGCTTGCTAGCTTTATACCTTTTGTGTGCATTTGAATTACCTGAATTCTTGTTAAAAATGTTTCTTTGTGGAACTAAGAGAATCTGATTCTGTAGGTCTGGAGTGAAGTCCCCAAAACTGCATTTAAAAAAAAAAGTTATTTAAATTACAGTGTAATTAACATATGGTGTTATATTTGAGGAGTACAATATAGTGATTCAGCAACTCTATACCTTAATTAGTACTCATCGTGATGAATGTACTCTTAATCCTCCTTACCTATGTTACCCATCCCCCCCACCTGTCTTCTGGTAACCACTGATTTGGTCTCTGTATTTAAGAGCCTGCTTTTTTGTCTCAGTTTTTTCACTTTTTTCTTTCTTAGATTCCATATATGAGTGAAATCAAATGGTATTTATCTTTCTCTGACTTATTTCTTTTAGCATTATACTCTCTAGATCCATTCATGTTGTTGCATATGCCAAGATTTCATCATTTTTATGACTGAATCATAAATCAGTGTGTGTGTGTGTGTGTGTGTGTGTGTGTGTATGTGTATTACATTCTCTTTATTCACTTATCTATCAAGGAGCATTATCATTGCCACCATATCTTGGTTATTATTATAAATGATGCTGTAATAAACATAGGGGTGCATATATATATCTTTTTGAATTAGTGTTTCCATATTCTTTTTGTGGATACCCAGTACTGGAACTACTGGATCACATGGTAATTCAATTTTTAATTTTTCGAAGCACCTCCATACTGTTTTCCACAGTGGCTATACCAGTTTGCATTCCCACCAATCTCTTAAAAGATTCTGATTCTGTAGGTCTGTGGTAGAGTACCAAAAACTGCATTTTTTAAGAGTTCATTTATTTGTTATGAGCAGGGGAGGGGTAGAGAGAGAGGAAGAGAGAGAATCCCAACCAGATTCCACACTGTCCGCAGTGTCAAGTGTCCACACTTGAACTCACGAACCTTGAGATCATGCCCTGACTGGAAATCAAGACTCTGATGCTGGGAGCACCTGTGTAGCTCAGTCGGTTAAGCGCCCAACTTTTTTTTTTTTTTAGCTTAATTTTTTTATTTTTTTATTTTTTTTCCATAATATTTTATTGTCAAATTGTTTTCCATACAACACCCAGTGCTCTTCCCCTTAAGTGCCCTCCACCATCACCACCACCTCTTTTCCCCCCTCTCCCTTCCCCCTCAACCCTCAGTTCAACTTTGACTTAGGTCATGATCTTGTGGTTCCTGAGTTTGAATCCCACATAAGGCTCTAGGCTGACAGCTCAGAGCCTGGAGCCTGCTTTGGATTCTGTGTCTCCTTCTTTCTCTGCCCCTCCCGCACCTGCGCTCTGTTTCGCTCCCTCTCAAAAATAAACATAAACAAAAAAGTCTGACACTTAACCGACTGAGCCATCCAGTCACCATCCCCTAATACTGCATATTTAATTAGGCTCCCAAAGTGATTTGAATACAGGAAGTTCATGCCCTATGCTTTAAGAAACACTTGTCTATTCTTTGCCTGCCCCTCCAGCCTCACTTTCTGTCATTTCTTCCTGTTCATCTTATAACAGTATAAACCATTTTATTTCCTTAAGTACAGTGCGATATTTCTTCCTTTCAATTGGCTATGCTGGTTATATTATTGAGGTTAATTAACATCAGCTGCTGTGACAACAAAATCATGCTGCCTTAATAGACTATAATTTACTTCTCTTTTACTCAAGTCCAATGTAGATATTCCTGAATAGATACCTTTTCTAGGTGGCCCTCTTTTATTTAAGTGGTTACTCATGTGCTCTTTCAAGTGTATTTAGGCTCCCGCTGCCCTGAGATGCTGCCAATAAGTGGCCTCCAAGGCACCCATATAAAGAGGAAAAAACATGGGGAAAGAAGACACAGTGAATACTTAACCCTCACAAACTGGAAGGGATGCATGTAATTTCTACTCATATTCCATTGGCCAGAAATAGTCCCACGGGTCCACTTAGATGTGAGAGTAGCCTAGGAAATGTAGTTCTACATTCCTAACCAAAACTCTCCTTTGGTTATCAGCAAAATGCCTCTGCTACTCTCTGCTCCTGTTTACTAAATATCCATATCTCCATATTCCCACACACAGTACACGTTCCCTTTCTTCCCTGAAAGGGCTGACCAAAAGTCCTATCCAATCACTGTAACCAGCCGACAGCCCATGATTTCTGAATGAGGCGCAGTCCTTCCTGTGAGGTTTGGATGAGGCCCCTGTTGGCCCAGCAACCTATGAACTAAAAGGACAAGTTGTCTTTTGTGCTCCCACCCTACACATCTGAGTTGCAGTAGTGGAGCAGTCACAGACTAACTTCAGGCCAGGCTGTAGAATTTGGGAAAAGGATGCATGTGAGACAGAGCACAGCTACTGGCCCTTAGCACTATGGAACTACAAGCATCCTGAAGGCCTCCTACCCTGATGGTGGGAAATTTCTTATTTAGGTCCTAATAACATTTTTGGGGGCAGCTGTCTTATCCATTGTTCTCCTTTGCTCTATACTTTGTCTTAAGGGCTATTTTTTTTTCTTTTTTCTTTTGCATGTCTCCCTTGGCCATGTCTCAAGGAGGTGTTGGGGGGCATGCTCTCCTTGGGGATTGAATGGACTTTATACCCTTCTTCATGCTTATGTAAATTAGAGGAGCCCAAGTTTACTGTACCACTCTAAGAGTCAAAGACTTTTGTTTAGCAGTGATACTTGTTTCTTCAAAACTTAGTCATCCTCTGATCTCTTTGCCTCTAGTCAATTCCAGGTGCCTATAAGCATGCTCAATGATTACTAGATATAGCATTTGATACAGATTTATTTCATTGCTTCCTCTCCTCCATGCCTCTGTCTTTTTCAGCCTTAAGGATGAAAAATGACCACCTTAAGGATATTAGAAACTATGCATGGGGCAGATAAAAGCTTGATATGATATTTACACTGAACTACTTTAATCAAAAGATGTTATAAATGTTTGTGATTCTGGTCTGTTTTTATTTTTTAAATTTCCATTGCTTAGTGTTTGGTGTCTTAAGGCCTCAGCTTTTCAACCACGCAAAGTTTTACATATTTACTCTCTCCTAATTTCTGCTTGCAAGTCAGCCTGTTCTTTCCAAACAAGTACATATATTATTAACACAGCTTTTTAGCCTCTTTTCATAGAGCTGTAGACTGAGTGAGCCTGCCTGCCTCCATACTCACCATATGAAAATTTTTGACAGGTGTTTTTCTTCTATATAATGTGAACTGCCATCTTTCTAACCTCTGGAATCAG
This sequence comes from Suricata suricatta, assembly GCF_006229205.1. NCBI lineage: Eukaryota > Metazoa > Chordata > Mammalia > Carnivora > Herpestidae > Suricata > Suricata suricatta. Next base: position 89,538,678 of record NC_043702.1, on the reverse strand, counting down.
TTTTCTTGCCAGCTGAGAGCCAAGCCAATGTCACATTGCTCTTTGTCACTCTTCAGTAAATACACAACTCCAATTGCCCTAGACCTCACCATCGTATAGATGCCAATGGCATCCCATTAATGGTATTCTCGCTAATGTCACTGGATTATAGTCACAATCTTACATAAAGACCCTGAAATATCTTACTCAAACATTTACAGACAGGTTGGCTTACATTAGCCTGATTCCTTTCTTCTGCAAATATTCTCTGGATGCTGTATGTTGGTCCAGCTTCTGTTATTTCCTGCTAGGTACCTGCTGAGCATTTCCATGTTCACTGGGCATCTGCCATCTCCTGATGAACATCTCCGTTTTTGCTAGTGTTCTTCTAACTTGCCCTTCCATAATAATGAAGTTTCTCAGTGCCAGAGAAGTGCTGTGTTTTGTACTGATTTGTCTTCTATACTATTCTCTGTTCTCATTCATAATGTCCGTGTACCATATTTCAAATTTTACTTATAAACGTTTGCTCCTAAACCCTATTTCTGTGGCACTTTCTTTTCACAGAGCTCAGACCATGCCATCAAGACTGTCTTTTGCCCAGATGGCATCTCTTACACATACTGGCTTTCTCATCATTATCCCTAGGAATATTACAAAACTTTCTCCTTCTTGGTCCTTTTCTCCTGGATAAATCACCTTGTTCAACTGATCCTTGAGAATCTGTGGGTTTACATCCTTAGTCATTTTAAAATCTAAGACCAACCTTTCTTATGATTCCTCCTACAAATACACTGTGTCACATAAATGGATAAATGTTTTCTCTTTCTAGATTATACTTTGTTTAGCCAGAGAACTCCTGGTCAGTCCTCAAAACCCTAGTTCAAGGATGATCTTGTTGGTGAACTATCCTAACCATCTCTACTCCTTCCCAGAAAATCTCACTCCTTTCTCTTTGCTAACACAGTTTATAGCTTATTAGCCTTGCATCTAATATTAGCTAATATTCCCCAATATTAGTTTGTCTGCTTCCTCTGTTATAGTGTGATCTTTAAGTATATTCTTTGTCTCCCATGTAGAATGTATTTGGTCAGTGTTAGTTGAATTTAAGTTCACTAAATTTCATTTCTTAAAGCACATATCATCTTCACAGGTGGTAAAGCCTTTTTCAATCTCTTCTCCCTCTGCCATAGACATATGGATTAACCGGCTGCCTCCAGCCAGCTCATGGAACGTTGGGAAATGAATGAGGCACTGTGTGATTCTAAGAGTAATGTAACACACAAATCTGTGCCCCTCCACATACCCCTTGTTACCTGAGTAGTTGACTACCCCTGATGTGTCAAGTTTTTATCTGCTCCTGGTATTTCAGAAGTTCTGAGATGATGAGCTTACAGAGCTGCGTGTAGCAAGGAACAACATTTTGTTTTACAACATTACTTGAGTTGTGACACAGAGCTCCTTGACCTAATTCATGAGAAAACATGATACCATTTTGATCTGAAACTTGCTATATAAAGTAATTGTCCTCTGAAACACATCTCAGACAATGTGGATACAAACTTAATTTTTCTTTTTCACTACTGTTATTTATGAGGCAGAGTCTAGGAGAAGAGAGATGTTTTCAGATGAAAGGTGAAATATTCTATTGTGGAGTATGTTTTATGAGGAAAAGAAAGAGATATATAATTTCTGACTCTGGGTTTGCATAGACTCTAGATATCTTTGAAGTTACCATCTCAACACATTATTTAAGGCTCTGTTCTCTGGCATCTTGAAGACCTGCTTTATTTTTGATATAAAGTTCCATCATTCACAGGGTAAATGGTCCCATAACAATCATCAAGCCAAGGACATTTTTTTCCTTGCATCTTGAAGGTTAAAGAGTTCTGTTTACTCAGAATGTATTTAGAGAGCATATCTCATACAATATAGACTGTTAATGATATTTGGTTTATACAGTATTTTTTTATTTACCAATTTCTTTAACAGTGGTAACTTTCTCTGCTATGGTTTGTACTCTGGAGTAGGGGTCATGAATAGAATGGGAGATTTAAAAGCACATTTAAGACCTTAGAATGGAGAAGTGTTTTCAGGGAATTCTTCCAATAAATCTGGTTCCAGCTCTGAATGGTCATGGGCTTTGGCCTCAAGCCCTAACCCAAACCTCACTATTGCACAGGTAAGGTGACTGCTAGAGGAATGGTGGCACATGCAGGGTTCTTCAGGTATTTGGGAAGTTCTGTGACTGGACTAATGAAAGTCCTTTCTTCCTGTCTCCCTAAGTGAGGTGAGTCATGAACTGGCCCTGAAAGGAGCCAGTAGTGTGGGCTTACACATGCTAGAAGGACATGTGATGGAGCATGAAAGTAGAGGATGGGCCAGAGAGAGTTTTAAGCACAGAATGGAGGGAAGTGGGACATGGGGGAAAGGAAAGGAAGGAATTGGTGGTGACAGGAATGATGTAGGAGGCCTTTAAATTATAAGGCCACATGTTCATGTGGAACCCCTCTGGGAGGTACTGTATGTCAGACAGGGTCTTGAGATCCCAGGAGTGGTCCTAGAAGAGACAGTGCCTGACCCTACTGAAAGGCTACAATAGATGTAAGACATGGCATTAAAGCCTATTTTACCTCTAAAGCTCAGACCTCAAAACAAAAGTTGGCATTACCTGATGCAGGAAGAAACCAATGGCCTTTCCATTATCCAGAGTTCCAACTGTAGGCAGCACTATGCAAACTTTCCAGGCTGGCCAGCTTTTCTCAACTTGGCACTGTTGACATTTTGGGCTAGCTAAATATTTTGGGGGGAGGGCGTTGTCTTGTGCATTATAGAATGTTTAGTAGCATTCCTGGCCTCTACCTACAAGATGCCGTGAAACAATACTCTCCCTCTCAGTTGTGACAATAAAAAGTATCTCTAGATAGTTCTAAGTGTCCCCAGAGGGGCAAAAGTGTCCCTAATTGAGCACCAGTTGGTCTAGGTCAACATGGAGACAAAAATCACATAGACTTCAGCCCTTGTTTCACTCAGAACATGACCCTGATATCTTGACCTGTTCTCCTAGGTTTCACTCTCTGTCTCAAGCTCTCTGAACAACATACCTTGAATCTGAATGATGACCTTTATATGATATGAAGACATTGCTTTCTGATTCCACACTTGGACTCCTATGTATAGGATTTTTTTTTCTGTAAATGGAAGCCTATTTGTGAACTATGCATACAGCAGGAAGGGAGGGGACATTTGAGAAAAGTTGGTGTGAGCATTTCTAAGAAACCTGATTTTGAATTATCTTTCTTCCACGTAATAGGTGTGTTACTTTGAACAACTTAATCCCTGGGATCCCATTTTCTCATTGGTAAATCATGAGTAAAAAAAAAAAAACCCTTAACAAATCTCAACAAGGCATTTTGAAGAAAGTTAGTGTGTATACAGGGATTTACACATAGCAGGTTCTCAATGAATAAACATCAATGATAAGTATGGTCATATTGCTAACTAGAAGATATATTTGGGGTAGTATATAAGATTGCTATATAAGCCAACTTGAGACATGAGCCAAAGAAAAGGGGATTATAGCTGCATCACTGTTTCAGTTTATCATATTTTTGGGGGGTTGGGTCAGCTTCTTATCAGTAATATGTAGAAGGGGCAAGATCCAAAGAAGTGCAAGCCCAGGCCATGCTTTCTGGGAGCATCAGAAATCAAGTGTCTATGCCAGGCCAACAGATAGTATGCACCTTGGGGTCAGAGAAAGTGGGATTTAAGCTATACCTTTGAGTTTTTTGGTTAAGCATGGAAGAGTAGAGAAAGACAGTTGAAGTTCTGAGAAGGAAGGTCTCAGATGTTTTTCAGTAAGGCAAAAGAGGCAAGCAGTTTTCTTTGCTTGGGCAAGAGGAAAAACAGCAGAGGACGCCTGGGTTCTGCTGCTGTGAAGGTGGGTCTCATGGCAAACTGCAGTTGAAGGTGCACTTTGAGAAATCTCCTTGGGAGTGTGAGATTCAGTGAGGGTCAGTGAGAGGGAAAAAAGCTCAGAGCTAGACAGGACCCAGAAGCTGTGGAGCCAGATAGGAGCTTAATAACAGAGGCATCTATTCATATACAATTGCTGTTCAAATTGCAGAGGTTTAAAAATTCAGTTTTATCTGATGACTATTATTAATATGGTACTAGAAGTTTGAATTGCTAAAACATTACTGAATTTTTAAACTACTTGCCCTTTTCTCATTTCATCTTAGCCAATATTTTCTTCTGTGATATTCATTTTCTTTTTAATCGCAGTGCAGGCTTATTGAGAATATACCAGCTTCAGACCTTTTCATTTTATAGTGTAGAAAATGCAACCCCATTTCTTCCATAATATATTTTTAAAGAGCAATAATGAATCTCTTGGAATTTTTAACTAGCTATTTAATGGTAGGCTTACCTTGAGCTCTAAAGTCTTCTAGATAATCAATAATTGTTCTATAAAAATGCAGGAATATTCGTTATTGCTGATACTAACTCTCATTCTCCTAGCTGCATGATCCAATTTGTTTAAAGCATTACTCGTCTTACACATGAGGCTGGGAATAAATAGGACAAGAAAGTGCTAAATTAATGATCACCTCATTTCAAGACAGGCAGACTCTTCTATTTTCCTGAATGTGTTTTTAAGATTGAATAAGAGTACTGATTCCTGTGTGACTGGTAGAAGCTGAGACATGAGGAATGAGATTTTGAAAGTTCAAGGCAAGCAAAGCTTGCTTTAAAGGGTAAGAAGAAGCTGTGTGTGTGTGTGTGTGTGTGTGTGTATGTGTGTGTGTGTGTGTGTGTGAGTGAGTGAGAGAGAGAGAGAGAGAGAGAAAGAGATGGAGAGACAGACACATAGACAGCCATCCATGGCAAAAGAGGAGGATTCAAGTTTGGATTAGAAGCAAGCCAAAGAGTATCATTGCTATTGAGAAAAATGAAAAGGTCCTTCCTTAGTTCTGATAAAGATTAAGGTAGTGTGCTCGGTCACTAGTATCAACCTCAGGTTGTCAGATTTTCAAGAACATTCAAGAAGTATTTTGAGTATTTATTAAGTGTCAGGTACAATTCTAAGTGCTAAGTATATGGCAATCAACAAAAGAGACAAGATTCTGTCCTCTTGAAGCTTTTATTGAAAGGGAAAACAGGTTTTGTATTGTACACCAATAAACACATATACAAGGTGATTCTAGAGAGTGATAAGTGACCTGAAGGAAATGAAATAAGATAATGTGATAAAGAGTAGATGGGCCACAGGTTCTTAGGGTAAAGAATGAAGAAAAGCTTCCTTCCTTGTTTCTGGCAGGGAAAGGGGAAAAGTGACCATTGTGAAATATATTCAGAATGTTCTATTCTCCTTAGAAAATGTCTGCTGTCAAAGAAAACTGCTTTAGTATAGTCTAATGGAAATGGTTTTATGAGAGCCTAATGAATGTAGAGCAAGGGAAATAAGTAGCACCAGTCTCCTACAACCTTCCTAGCTCATCTCTGGGGAAAAGAGCTGATAAGCACTTGTGAAGGTCACAGCCTAGGGGCACAGGCCCCCTAAAACACTGAGACCTACTCATGGGATTATAGAATGTTTCCCCTTCTGCCCACACCTTGACCCCACATCACCAGGACCACAACACAGGGTATTGTAATAGGAGTTTACAATAGAAGGAACTGCAAAGCTCAGACTCTATTTAAGAAGGTTTCTCTAGAGAAATCCAAAGATCACAGAAGAGACAAAGACAAGGACACTATAGAAAATTTTAGCCTATTTTTATGACAATTACACAAAGCTTTAAGCACAGCCTCACTGCTAGCCAGGTAAACATAAAACCTCACAATAAAGACTTTCCACCACAGTTCCTTCTTCTTAGTAATCATGTCTGGCTTTCAACCAAAAATTACAAGGCATGTATTATACTGTGATATAATATGAAATATATATTTGGGGTTTATTCCTGTCACAGAGCCCCTAAAACCTTACTAACCACTGGAGTGATAAGTATCTTTTGTATGCTAATGACATTACTGGTGACTGGGAACTCTAGATAGCTTCAGAATGGGGGCTGATCATCAGAAAGACCAAGGCATGATTACAGGGTTGGAACTTTCAGCCCACCCTGCAACTTCTAGGGGAGGAGAGAGTGACTGGAGAATGAGTTAATCATGCCTCTGTAATAGAATTTTTATAAGTTATTAACAACAGGATTCAGAGAGCTTCTCAGCTGATGGATATATAGAGTTTCTACTGGGTGACGTGCCCAGAGAAGGTGTGAAAAGCTGTGCACCCATCCCCCAACACCTTGTCTTATGCATCTCCTCAATTTGTCTTTTCCTTGATATTAAATCAATAAATGTAAATAAGGTACTGTCTTGATTTCTGTGAGCTATTCTAGCAAATTATGGAACCAGAGGAGGGGGTTGTGGAAACCTCTGATTTGTAGCTAGTCAACCATAAGTATAAGAGTCTTGGGAGTCCTCAAGTTCAAAGCTTATAAGTGACATCTAGAGTTGGCTGGGTCAGGGGAAGGGTGTAGTTCCTTGAGACTAGGCTCTTTTTTTTTCTTTCACTTTTCAGTTTATTTTTTATTTTTATTTTTAAATTTAATTTAATTTAATTTTTAAAAAATAGTTTATTGTCAAATTGGTTTCCATATAACACCCAGTGCTCTTCCCCACAGTGCCCTCCTCCATTACCACTACCTCTCTTCCTCCTCCCCCTTCAACCCTCAGTTTTCAGCATTCAGTAGTCTCTCAAGTTTTGCATTCCCTTTCTCTCCCCAACTTTCTTTCCCCCTTCCCCTCCCCCTGGTCCTCCATTAGGTTTCTCCTGTTCTCTGTTAGACCTATGAGTGCAAACATATGGTATCTGTCCTTCTCTGCCTGGCTTACTTTACTCAGCATGACACCCTCAAGGTCCATCCACTTTCCTACAAATGGCCAGATTTTATTCTTTCTCATTGCCATGTAATACTCCG
>NC_043702.1:89530027-89531616 GCF_006229205.1 Suricata suricatta | reverse complement strand
AGTTTGGTGAGTTCCTTGTAGATTTTGGATACTAGCCCTTTATCTGATATGTTATTTGCAACTATCTTTTCCCATTATTTCCATTGCCTGTTAGTTTTCTTGATTGTTTCCTTTGAGACTAGGCTCTTAACATGCAGGGTATGCACTAACCCTGAGTAGTTAGAATTGAATTTCACTGTAGGACACCTAGCTGGTGTTTGGAGAATTGAAAAACTGGTTGATGCAGGGGAAGAAAGACCCACATATTTGGTGTCAGAAGTGTGAGAGAAAAGGCTCATAGCATGAAAGAGGACAATGGGGCTCCAGTAGATGGGGGGGGGGGTCTTGAGCCAAAACCTGCAAGATTAGAGAGCCATTCACAATCAGACTAAGATTAAACCAGATACCAACAAGCAGAGGAAAGTCATCTAGGTGGGATTAAGTTTTGCTTAAAAAGGAATCAGAAAGGGTGGCTGGGAGGAGGAGCCAAGATGGCGGAGAGGAAGGGAGCTCTGTAAACTTCGTTTGCCCCATCGATCGAACTGAGAAGGACATTACTCTCATCTGCAAGAGTGGAAGGAGAAAATACGGACTCCAGAAAGAAGAGAATCTCAAGGATACCTGAGTGAGTGTGAACTGGGGAGATCTGAAAATGGGCCAGCCCAAGATGGGCAGGGGGGTGGGAGCCCCAGCCCAATGCGGGGCAAGTGTGCAGAGCCCGAGAGACAAAGGGAAGAGACAGAGAGACTGAACATGCTCATAGTACTGTCTCTGGGGAAGAGGTAAAGAATGCTTAACCGCGCTTGGAGAGAGAAGCTCACTCCATAGATAACTGCTGGGTAGCCTAAATCCTGAACCCAGGTGGCACAAGCGAAAGAACAGCTTCCAGCCCTGCGCCATCTTTGCGAGGAGTAGGAGGCCATGGCAGCAGCGGTGTCAGGGGTGCTCACTTCGACCTCGGATTTGGGAGTGGGAGTACACACCTCATTTCCACGGCACATCTCACCCCCAGCATTGGCAGTGTGAACCCTGAATCCTGGGTGCCAACAGGGAAAAACTAGGCCCCACCTCTGCGCGATCCCAGCAGGGAGTTGGTGACGGTGGAGACCTGGGTGCACGCTCAGGCTGCAGGAGCTCCCAGCTCATTTCCAGCAGCTCCCGGCACCTCCGGCAACAGCTGGGTACTCATTTCTCACCCAACGCAAATGCGATCCTGGCTGGGGGTTGGGTCTGTGATGGTGCGCACTTCACCTCCTGCTGCGCATCTCTCCTCAGGCAGGGGCAGCTGAAATCCCTGCCTGAGCCAAGACAAACCGATTCCTCCCCCTACGAAGTCAGCCACCAAAGCAAATACATCTCATCTGTGGTAGCATAAATGTGCATGGACTGGAACTTTGAACTAAGGTGGGACTGGAAAATACAACTCGGCTCAACCACTGCACAAGGAGATCGGACTCATTAGAGTGGCCTACAGTGCATAATTCAGCAGAGCTTGGCGTGCCGCCTATCTAATCTCTGCAGACACCAAGGTGGAACCTCTGAGAGCAGCCTCCGAGACCTACCTCTCCAAACCACGCCTATCCACGAAGGGGAGCTGCTGGGTTTTTTTT
>NC_043702.1:89528433-89529927 GCF_006229205.1 Suricata suricatta | reverse complement strand
CCCAGAGATTTTGTATTGTTGTATTTTCATTTTCATTGGTTTCCATATTTTTTAATTTCTTCTCTAATTGCCTGATTAACGCAATCATCCTTTAGTAGGGTGGTTTTTAACCTCCACATTTTGGGAGGTTTTCCAGACTTTTTCCTGTGGTTAATTTCAAGTTTCATAGCATTGTGATCTGAAAGTGCATGGTATGATCTCTATTTGTTTATACTTATGGAGGGCTGCTTTATGCCCCAGTATGTGATCAATCTTGGAGAATGTGGCGTGTGCACTTGAAAAGAAGGTGAATTTCCTATCTTCAGGATGCAGAGTTCTAAATATATCTATCAGTTCCATCTGTTCCAATGTGTCACTCAGGTCCATTGTTTCTTTAGTGATTTTCTGTCTGGTTGATCTATCCATTGCTGTCAGTGGAGTATTAAAGTCCCCTGCAATTAGCACATTTTTGTCAATGAGATTATTTCTTTCTGTGATTAATTGTTTTATGTATTTGGGTGCTCCCAAATATGGCGCATAGATATTTATAATTGTTAGCTCTTCCTGATGGAGAGATCCTGTAATTATTATATAATGTCCTTCTTCATCTCTTGTTACTGCCTTTACTTTAAAGTCCAGTTTGTCTGATATAAGGATGGCTATTCCAGCTTTCTTTTCGCTTCCAGTCGCATGATAGCTATTTCTCCATCCCTTTACTTTCAACCTGACGGTGTCTTCTGGTCAAAAATGAATCTCTTGTAGACAACTAATAGATTCGTTTTGTTTTTTGATCCATTCTGCTACCCTGTGTCATTTGGTTGGAGCATTCAGTCCATTTACATTCAGTGTTATTATTGAAAAATGTGGGTTTAGAGTCATTGTGTTCTCCCTAGAATTCATGCTTATAGTGGTGTCTCTGGCACCTTTTATTCTTTGCAACATTTCCCTTATAGAGTCCCTCTTAGGATTTCCTGTAGGGCTGGTTTGGTGGTCATGAATTCTCTCAATTTTTGTTTATTTGGGAAATCCTTTATCTCTCCTATTTTGAAAGACAGGCTTGCTGGGTAGAGGATTCTTGGCTGCATATTTTTTCTGCTCGTCACATTGAAGATTTCCTGCCATTCTTTCCTGGCCTGCCAGGTTTCATTAGATAGGTCCGTAACCACTCTGATAGGTTTCCCTTTGTATGTGAGGGCCCTTTTCTCCCTAGCTGCTCTCAGAATTCTCTCTTTATCTTTATATTTTGCCAGTTTCACTATGATATGTCGTGCCAAAGGCTGATTCAAGTTACATCTTAAGGGGGTTCTTTGTGCCTCTTGAATTTGAATGTCTATTTCTTTTCCCAGATTTCGGAAATTTTCAGTTATAATCTGGTCTAGTATCCCTTCAGGACCTTTCTCTCTGTCTTCCTCGTCAGGAATTTCTATGATACAGATGTTGTTCCGCTTGATTGTATCACTCAGGTCTCGAATTCTCCTTTCCTGCTCCTGGATTAATTTCTCTCTCTTTTTTTTT
>NC_043702.1:89507074-89528333 GCF_006229205.1 Suricata suricatta | reverse complement strand
TCAAGAAGATGTGGTATATATACACAATGGAGTACTACATGGCAATGAGAAAGAATGACATATGGCCATTTGTAGGAAAGTGGATGGACCTTGACGGTGTCATGCTAAGCGAAATAAGTCAGGCAGAGAAGGACAGAAACCATATGTTTGCACTCATAGGTCTAACAGGAAAACAGGAGAAACCTAATGGAGGACCAGGGGGAGGGGAAGAGGGAAAGAGAGTTGGAGAGAGAGAGGGATGCAAAACTTGAGAGAGTATTGAATGCTTATAATGAACTGAGAGTTGAAGGGGAAGGAGAAGGGGGGAAAAGAGGTGGTGGTGATGGTGGAGGGCACTTATGGGGAAGAGCACTGGGTGTTGTATGTAGACCAATTTGATAATAAACTATATTTAAAAATAATAAAAAATAATAAAAAATAAAAAGTAAATATAAAATAAAAAGAAAGGGTGGCTGGTGGGAGTGAGCAAAGTAGAAATTGGCATGAAGTCATGTAAGGGAGGTGGGTGGAGGCCACATTGTGTATGGTCTTGTAGACTGTGGTTAGAAGTTAGGATTTTACTGATTTTTACCCAGTTATCACCTAATTTTCCCTTCCTGTAAATGAGTCGACATGGCTGCTTGGGAAAACATGACATAGGCTCCTATGCAGTGAGGTGGCCCCTGTCCCAGAAGGACCTGATTTTGCTCTCTTTCCCTCTCCCATTCTGCAATGAGCAGTCTCCCTTGGGTAAATATATTCTCCATGTGGGAAGGTTGGCCAAGTAAAACCCTGGTAAATCCCATTACAGACAGCCATTGGCAGCAAACCTCCATTAGCCTAACTTAGCTGGCAGCTTGCTGCAGCGTTAGCCTTTATATCCCTCCTGTGGCCTGATTAGAAAGCACTGGCCTGTTCTATCCCTGGACACACGTTTGGCTTCCAATATAGGTGTCCCTGGCCATTGTCTTACTCTTGTCAACTAAAGGAAACCCCAGCATGGCCCTTTAGTCCTCATTGTTTTGTTTTGATCCATTTCTTTTTTTTTAAGTGTGTATTTTATTTTCTTTTTTAAATATAATTTATTATCAAATTGGCTTCTGTACAACACCCAGATGGGTTTCTCAGTGCCCATCGACCCATTCCCCCCCCATCAACCCTCAGTTTGTTCTCTGTATTTATGAGTCTCTTATGGTTTGCCTCCCTCCTCTGTTTATAACTATTTTTCTCCCTTCCATTCCCTCGTGGTCTTTTGTTAATTTTCTCAAGATCCACATATGAAGATCCAGATTTACAGTGGAGGCTCTGGTTCTGTTCTTAGCTTTGTCCTTTGCTCACAACTACTTCCTGTAGCCACTTGGGACAGGGAGGAAGAAGCGTTTCTTCATTCCTACACCATCCAGACTGACCTTTCCCCAACGGCACATGCGGTATTCTCAGTGCCAGAGGCCCGTCGAGCTTGAACTCCCCACCCCCACCTAAACCCTGACTCCGTGTAGTCAGGTAAGACGCCTGGAACCTATCTGAAGGTATGTCTATGACAGATGGCAGAGAGGCAGATAGATAAACAAATCAAATCAAATAATGTGCAGGCTGCTGTCACTTCTAGATTCTTTATTTTATTGATTGATTTCCATAGAATAGGGCTATTCTTTAATATAGTGCATTTATCTGAGTATCCCTGCTGACAGAGATAATCATGGGCCCCATAAACCAAGAGGAGGCACATTTATGCTCATAAGTATAGCAGATATTTAGCCATTTGTTCTGGTTTACATTTATTGTTTATGAGCTGTTTTCTCCTTTTGTGATAAGTTAAAGATCACTCTCAAATATTTATCAGGGTCTCCCCTATCCTCCATCGCTATTATTATTATTAATAAGTAGGATCATAATAACCACCATTCATTGAGTTCCTTTTACATGCCAGCATTAAAACATGACACGCTTCACACTCACCCCAGCCTACTGCACACACATGCACACACACACACACACACACACACACACACACACAGAGAGAGAGAGAGAGAGAGAGAGAGAGAGATCAAGGCTATAATGTAGAGGCTTTCATTCCCAATTTTCAGAGTAAGAAACTGATACTTCTAGATGTTAGGAAATTTGCTCAAAATTGCCTCAGAAAGTAGAATTCAAATCTTGGCCTTTTTGAGTAAAAAATTGATGTTCTATTAGGTGTTCAGCCTCAAGCTCCTAAGACCATCCTTAGTAGTTCATGGAACTGTGGGCATTTTCAGGGTTTTATAGCATCAATGGTTACAACATTTAGGTCAAAAATACTTTTGTTGGTGTTTACAGCATAGAAAAAATGAATTTGTTTTGCAGCAAATAAATATATTGGTGGGTTTAAGTAGTTATTTAAGAACATATCATGTCACATTCCTGCTGCTATACCTCCTATCATGTATTTTATTTTCTATATGGAGCCTGAATCTTCTGCAGATCTGGCAACTTTTCTGGGACATTCATCATGCCTCACCCATCCCTTGTGAGTAAGCTGGCTGGTGCAGTCAGCTTTCTGTTGAAGGAATGACTCATCTACCTTCTTATTCTGTGGCACTTCATCCACTGCCTATTAACCCTGGATCCTCCCCCTGCTCAGGCCCTACTAACTCAGGACCAGTTGGCTACTCATCTTCATTGTTAGAGAATTATAGGCCACTATACCTTTAAGCCAGCTGGCATCATTTTATTGTTTAAAAGAATTTTATGTTAATAATATTGATTTATGTTGTTAATGTTTATTTTGAGAGGGAGGGAGAGAGAGAGTGCAAGCAGGGAAGGACAAAGAAAGGGAGAGAGAGAATCCCAAGCAGGCTTCATACAGTCAGTGCAGAGCCTGATGCAGGGCTCAAATCCATGAGCTATGAAATCATGACCTGAGACAAAACCAAGAGTCAGATGATTAATGACTGAGCCACCCAGGTGCCCCAAGGTAATCACATATATAGTATAAGATACAGAAGTTTCCAGAGGGCATATGGTTATCAAGCAAGTCTACCTTCTGCTGTTTCTCATATATCCTCATGTTTCTCACGTGTCATAGACTGTATATGCACCTGTAGGCATGTGAAGGGGCATGTAGGTGGCTCAGTCAGTTGAGCTTCAGACTCTTGATTTTGGCTCAGATCATGATCTCGTGGTTCATGAGTTTGAGCCACAGTTGGGCTCTGCTCTGACAGTGAGGGGCCTCCTTGGGAGGGACTTGGACTCTCTCTCTCTCTCTCTGTTTCATTTAGGTTGTTTCTAATGCCAAAGTACCTGATACATTTACTAAAAAATTACATGGCATTATTTGATACAGTCCCATAAAACTAACCATATAATTTCTACTTTGGTTGGCCTGGATACAAAATGTTATTCAATAGAATTACTGAATGACTTCATGGTGATCCTAATGGACCATTGAAGATTCCAAATGTGCCTTCACAGGGTAAACCCAAATAAGACTACTCAGGAATGTTGTCCAGAGACAACATTCAAGAAATTCAAGTGGCCTCAGGCAGCCTCTGATCTCTGGTTATCAATTTTGGCTTTCCTAATGCCCTTGCTATCAGAAGAGTGATGGAACCAATTTGCAAGACTCTGAAAGGCAATGGAAGAATGGTCAACTCTTTTAGCAGGTGTTAGCCTTGCTGTAAGGTTTAACTTTCAAAAATGGGAAAATAATAAAGAAAAATAGGAAGGAAGAACTTTTCCATAGGAAGTTCAGTCCAAGAAAGCTTTAATTAATAATAATTAAAAAAAAACCCTTCTGTTTCTCATGTTTTACCTTAGGTCTAAAATGATGCCCCAGTATGAAAATGTTTCTGAAGTAGTTTGTTCTTAGAAAATGATTGGTGTAAAACATTTTGTTTTGTAATCCTGGTGACCAGGTTCATTAGGAGAATCTGATAAGAGGTTCATTTTTTTCCCTTTTTGTTCGGCTCTCTGACTTCATAAAGGATTTCTCCAAACAAACACTCTCCTCATGCTGGCTCTAAGTGTGAACCTGCTTTTGGTGAAAGAGCAATGCCATGCTCAGCCTCTGATCCAGGTTCTGGCAGGACCTTCCAAAAACAATTTTTTTTCTTTTTAATTTTTTAAATGTTCATTTATTTTTGAGAGACAGAGAGACAGAGTGCAAGCAGGGAAGGGGCAGAGATAGAGGGAGACCCAGAATCTGAAACAGGCTTCAGGCTCTGAGCTCTCAGCACAGAACCCAATGGGGCTCAAACTCATGAATGTGAGATCATAGCCTGAGCCAAAGGCCAACACCTAACTGACTAAGCCACCCAAGGCACCCCAACCAAAAACAAATTCTTCAGCTTGTTGTTCTATATCTAGCCACTATTGAATAAGGACATGAAATTATACATTGGTGGGGTATTATGCTATACAGAGAGCAAGTTTACTGAAAGGAAATGGGAAATAAACATGAAAGCTCTACTCTGATGTCTAACATGAATTGAATGTGCATCTGGACCACCTTATTGTAAGCATTTAATATAAATTACTTCATTAGATCCAACAACCCAATAAGGTAGCACTGCTATCCTTAGTTTACAAATGAGAACACTGAGTTTTAGAAATATTGAGTCACTCGCCCAAAGCATCGTAATGAATGATTTGTGCATCTTAGAGATAAAGACAACTCTTTCTGGTTCCAAAGACTATAGTTTTAACCACCAGGCCATTTGCCTCCCCTGTGAATTACCTAAAATTGTGCAATTCCCTAAAATGGATTAGAAAAGAAAGACTAGTCACACATTTTCCAGACAGGGTTGCTGTTGGAGAATGTTTAGTGTTCTTAGCACATTACACTTAACAGCTATATGTTTTAAGGTGAAAATGCAGATCGTATGCTTTTTCTTGCTACATCTAAGAGGAGGGAGGAAGTGGGAGAACTGTGTCCTCTCTCAAGGAAGGAGTGAAATGGGGAGCTATTATTTATTGAATGGAAACCATGGGCAGGCACCGATCTCGACGCTTGATTGAATGACTTCTTTTTGGTGAATAGGTATAATAAGTGAGTCCACGTCTATAATTTTGGGCATCTCTAAGTTCACCAAAAACATAAACAATATAAATGCTAGATCTATGTTTCTTGAGGAATTTAGAGGTACGTTGAGGTATCAATTTGCAGTTCTTTAAAAAAAATTTTTTTAATGTTCATTTATTTTTTAGTGTGAGCAGGGGAGGGGCAGAGAGAGAGAGGGAGGAAGAGAATCTGAAGCAGACTCCAGACTCAGCTGTCAGCACAGAGCCTGACATGAGCCCAAACTCATGAAGTATGAGATCATGACCTGAGCTGAAGTTGGATGCTCAACTGACTGAGCCACACAGGCACCCCTCAATTTGTTGTTCTTTAACTCTATATGTTATATAATTACTATTATAATGCATATATTATTTACTGGATATTATGTGTATATATATTCATTATATTGATATTATAGAACTATAATTCTATAACTCTATAAACTTGTGGAGAAAAATAAGAGAATGAAATTATATACTAATATGCATGAATCAGAACTAAACATGCTCTTAAAGTTCACACATAGGAGAGAATCACAGGGACCATAGTAAATAGAGAAGACCCTTATAGGAGGTAATGTAGTCAGGGCAGGTCTGAGGGCCCATACAGGGCTCTCAGGACCAGCCCAGGGAGTTCTAGGCTTCCCACAGGATAGAAATCAAATATGTACTTAGGGGAAGTGAGAACAGAGTTTACTGAAGACACAGGAGAGTACAGATACAGACAGAGACTCAGAAAGGAAAGAAGAGTGAGTCTCATCCTTGCTTGGGTCTGGGGTTGTTATTGAGGATCATAGTCTGGTGTACATGTCCTCTCAGGCACCCAGGAACTGGTTAGAATTATGACAAAGGTCCAGGTGTCCTGCATAAGTCATTTATTCCTTGGAGCAAGGAGGCCTTGGCATGGAGATGTCTAGTGCCAGTAGTCTGGAATACGTGCATGACGTTTAGTTTGGTTATTCTCATCTGGTCCTTAGATGTTATTTATTGTGCTGGAAGACTCTAAAGAAATCATTAACTCCTTGCCCCTTACAAGGATATACATTATGAGGCACATGTAAAGTGGGGGTGCAAGTCCTGGCAAGAAGCAGGAAAAGAAGCAAAAAGCTGATTTTTATGAAGTCCCTTCAGCTTCCCTATTTCAGAGGTAGGACTTTTTGTTGGGTAGCAACTAGCTCATTGGGCTTTTGCAGAATAGTTTGATCAACCCTCCTACCAACACCACGATAAAGGTTGGGTTTAAAAACTTGTTTAAAAGCTCTAGAAAGATGCTAAAGTAGCAAAAACTTGAAGGTCCTGGAGAAAAGGAAAGCTCAGAGATGCACATGTTTGGCACTGCCTTATCCCCCAGGATATGTGCAAATGCTAACGTGGCAGCTGAGAGGGTTTAGGGATTCCTATGGGACTGAGAGGACAGTGAGATTAAGCATCTGTCAAGGGGGAAAAGCTGGAAGGCTGTTTGCTGGGAGCCCCAACGGGCTATGTTCTAGGAGTAACAACAACCTGGAAATGGACCAACTCACAGAGACTTAAACTCCATTTAAATCATCTCAATCTCAGATTAGGTGATCTGCTCCTTCTCTAATTGCCTGCCGCAAGCAAAAGCAAAACCCCTCTGGAAGAGTATAACAGAGTCAGCGCCTAGGCATGGTGATGGGAATAAGAACAAAATCAGACATGCAAAAATGCAAGAACTAACCAAAAAAAAAATTGAGAGGACAAAAGTCTGTAGAAATTCACACATAGGAAATTCACATATTCCAGTTAGCTAATTCAAATAACTGTAATTACTGTGTTTAAGAAATTAGCAAAGTGGAGAATTTCAGCATAGAAGTAAACATTACAAACTAAGGGCAAGTAGAAACTCTAATTTGAAAAATATAGCAACTGAATTTAAGAACTTAATGTATGAATTTAACAGATTAGACCCAATTTAAAGGTTAAAAAAGAAGACTGAAACATAAAAAGAAAAAAGCAATACACAAAAGAGCATAAAAGGTACAAGGTATGTGGTGGAAATGTCTAATGTTCATATCACCGGAGTCCAAAAGTTAGGAGAGACAGAGACAGGGTGGATTAGAAGTAATTTTGTAGAGCCATTGCTGAGACTTTTCCAAAACGTGCAAGACTTCAAGACAAAAGCTCTATGAATTGTTTCAAACACCACACCAGATAAATATAAGACACTTATGTTTAAACACACCACAGTAAAACCGTTGAAAACTAAAACACAGGGGCGCCTGGGTGGCTCAGTCAGTTGAGTGTCCGACTTCGGCTCAGGTCATGATCTCATGGTTCGTGAGTTTGAGCCCCGTGTCAGGTTCTGAGCTGTCAGCCTGCTTCAGATTCTGTGTCTCCCTCTCTCTCTGCCCCTCCCTTACTCATGCTCTGTTTCTCTCTTTCTCAATAATAAATAAACATAAAAAATTAAAAAAAAACTAAAACACAAAAGATCTTAAAAGAAGCCAATAGAAAAAAAATTACCTTTAATGAGACAAGAATGTCATACAGTAACAATGGAAGCCAGAAGACTATGATTGGCAGCTGTAACGTGGGGGCAAGGGAGGGGGAAATCACTGCTTACTTAGAATTCCATACCCAGTGAAAATAATCTCAAGTCTGTTTTTGTTTCAGACTAACAAAAACAAAATTTATTACCAGTAGACCCACACTGAAAGAAATAGTAAAGTCTCTCCTTCAGGTAGAAGGAAAATGATCCCAGTTAGAAGTATGTAAACAGAAGGAACAATAGAAAAAATAAGTATGTTGGTAAATCTGAATGAATATTCTTTGTATAAAACAAATATAGGAGCATCTGGGTGGCTCAGTCGGTTATGTGTCTGACTTCGGCTCAGGTCATGATCTGACAGTTTGGGGTTGGAGCCCTGCATGGAGCCTGCTTGGGATTCTATCTTTCTCCCTCTCTCTCTGCCCCTCCCTCTCCCTCTCAAAATAAATAAATAAACTTTAGAAAAATGAACATAATAATATATCATTAGGTTTAAAGAAGTCTTAAAACATGGCAATAAAAGCTCAAAAGGAGGATGAAGTTAAAATATCCTAAAGTCTTTTGAGTTTTCTGAGAGGTATTAATTTATATTACTTTAGTAAGTTAAAGAAGAATCTTATAATCTCTAGGATAACTCTTAGAGAGTAGTGAATAGAAAAGAAACTTGCTAAGCTTTGGGTTCACATGGAAGCAGTTCCTGTGACAAGGCTTTAAATAAATGCAAATGGTTCATTGGGAGATGGCCCCCACTGAGCGTAGGGCAGGCAAGGAGCCAAACAGGGATGGGAGAGGATGCAGTAAAGTGTGCGTTCCCAGAAAACTTACCTGTGGAAGCAGCTGGAGCTCTACACTGGGAAACATCGAGAGCCAGAGTGAAACAAACATCGTAGAGTTATCTCATTCAAGTGATGATCCCATAATTACTTATCCCAGGGTTGATATTTCCCTGGCACTTCTGGTTTTCTTAGTGTATTGGCAGAGAGGACTCTCATGGCCAGTGAGACTCTTCAAGTGTAGAGTCACAAGTGTAGGCAATTGGCAGTTGGGCTAGAGTGCCAGGAAATGACAAACTCCAGAGGATGTGATGAGTACCAGCAGATGTTACAATACTCACAAAAGGGTGTACATATATGTACCAAAGATGCATGGGAGAATATAAATAGTACCATTATTGTAATGGCCCCAAACTAGCAACAACCCAGTTTTCCCAATAGTGGAATGAATAAATGTTAATATATTCATACAATGCCATATTATACAGCAATGAAAGCAAACTACAGCTATAAACAAGAACATGGCTGTGCCTCACATAATAGTGAGAAAAGGAGCCAGATGTTGCAGAATGCATACTGAAGATTCCATTTATAAATGGAATTTCAAAAATCTGCAAAACTAATCTGTAGTATTCAATTAATAGATAGCTTTAGGATGAAGGGATTTTTAGTTGGATGGAGGATAAGAGGGATTTTCTGGGCTGTTGATGATGTTCTGTTTCTTTATCTCAGGGTGGGGGAGTCAAACAAGCTTGCTCTTTTGTGATAATTCGCCAACTGTACATTCATGAAATGTGAAACTTCCAACATCAAAAGTTTATTAAAATGAAAAAGAAATGAGGTTGTTGGAGGGGCATATGAAGTACAGCTGCCCACACCAGTGACTCTGTACTGGAAGGGTCTCTTTGGCCACAGAGAAATGGAAACAAATGATCAATGACATGAGGATAAGAATGAGCAAGATGTGTGGATGATGGTGAAGAGACTTATCTATGGAAACTGGAAAATCATGTGACATACCACTGGGAATATCAGGCTCAGTTAGTGAGTTAAGTAAGACAAATTGTGAGAGAGTGAGGTATTTGTCCTTGGCATCCCAGGTAATATAAATTCATTGCTGCACGTGACACTTCAGGCTCTGTTCCAATAGCCCCCTCTCCCTCCTAACAAATAACTCTATACTTGAGACAGTACAGATCACTTCTACTTTACTAAGTTGGTAAAATGTATAACACAAGTAGAAACTTAATGGATAGTGATGACATTAAAACTTTCAATGGTACAGAACTTTAGTTTACTTAAAATGTGGACAATATTTATACCTCATATGGCAGTTGTGAAAATATTCATTTGGCAATTTCAGCGCTCTGTCTTGAAGGCACTGAATTAGACATCAGGAGCACAATGATGGTTCAGTTTTGTAAATGTCTGACCCATATTAGGAATGATGGAATTCACTGTGCCTGACTATAAGGAAGAGTGAATAGAGAGGCAAGTTCAAAGTAACAGTCTAATTTATGGAGACAAGTGTTTTGAATATGTACAAGAACACATTTAATGATATTATATGATTGGGAGCCAAGGCAACGTATATTTATAGAAGTGCCATGATGGGGACAGATGAAGCTTTCTTATGAGGGATGTATATTCTAATCCGTCTGCCCCTTTGTCTTTTTTCCCCCTTTAACACAAAAAGCAAGTGAAAGTTAAAATGGAAACTTCTGGAGGGGGCAAGTAATGAGTATTCTAATTATTAAAGATTCCTTTCAGGCCTTCAGATAGCATATGGAGTTGAACCTGTCTCTCTTCAAATCCCATTAAGAGTAGAAAAGCTATGCCCGAGATGGCCATGGTGGTGTTTCATGCTAAGTCTTTTGCTAAGTCAGCCCCAACCCAAGGAAAGGAGAAAGTGAAGTTCTTTTCTGCTTAGAATGCAATTCATCTTTGGAAATTAACTTCCTCACTGTTAAGGTGGCATAATGGATGCCCCTGTAACAATGAATATTTGCCTGTGAGGCTTTGTCTACCAACTGAAGATCTATAGGCACCCTTCTTTCTTTAGATGGGAGACAGGGTTGATGATAGAATTCATGTAAGCATCCTAGAGTTGGGGAAATGAGAGATTTCTCTAGTTTCCAAAGGATATGGAGAGGGTAATACAGTGGCAAAATTATTATTTTTTCATAAAAGTAGAAATCCATATAAATTTAATGGTGATTACTTGTTTATTGACTGTTTTTGTTGCAACAACAGTTCACCTCTTTGTGAACAAAATAGTCCTTTCAAATTCTGATCACTTCAGCTAGCACTGTCAGCAGAAAGGACTAGACTTTGACTGTCACAAGTAGCTCCATGTTTTAGAATATAGCTTTGAAATCTAAGGCCAGGTCTGCACAGTGTTTGTTTTTGTGAGAGCTAGTGTCTCCAGGTGATCACAGTCAGAAACTGGAGAGGAGAGGGCCATAGATTGCCCCATTGCCCAGCATCCTGGATTCCCTTATCCTCTGGGCTGGATTCCACATTCAGCTCTCAAGGCTTTCGACAATTTCTGTGCTGACACACAGAGCTGACAAGCTCTGTCAGAGAGCACAATACAAACACACAGGCAGCCTCGGGAAGCTGCCTGCTAAGTGTGACAAAGGAGTTCTCAACAGCATCCACAGATGGAAGGCAGGCATGAAATTATCCCATCGTTGGGCTTAAGAACTATGCAAGCTTTTTCACTGAGCTCAAAATGCTGGGTGGTTACCAGCTCCTCTTTTTTTCCAGCGGCAAAAAGTCTGGCTAGGTTGTCTTTGTCTGGTAGAACATTATAAATGTTGAACAAAATTTCCTATCTTCCTTCTCACTCTTCTATTTTGCTTTAGCTCATAAGTGGTAGCTTGCTTTCTGGATTCTCAGGCAAAACGTGTGTATAGTATATGTGCATGTGCATGCATGCACACGTGCACACACATACACGTGCGCACACACACACACTCTTAACATACACACGCACACACATGAGTAAATGAATAAACTCAAAGAACTTCTCCTTGAACTTCTCTCCTTGATGAATTGCATAGCTCTCCTTAAGAGAGAGCTAGGCCTGCAGTGCAGTACCCTTGTTCCAGGAAGATACCCTAATTCAAGGAAATGTATTTCATTTTCAGAGAAATCTGAGTATCTTCTATGCTTTAAAGAAGTTCAGCTGACAACACTCTGCTCAGATGCCAATCCCCAGTGGATGTGAGAATCAATAGCCACATCATACCCTCAGGGACCAGGGAGGCCATTACACACTGAGTAACTGAACTGAGAAGTTCAGGGAAGCAAGTGTTGGTGGGGACAATACGTGGAGGTGGGGGAGAGAGGTGGGGAATGGAGAGGGGGAAGTGATGTGAACAGGAGTCTAAGTTCTTTAATGCTGATTTGCAAGTCTCCAGTCAGATCTAAATGAAACATTCCTGTCATCCACTTAATTTCTTAACCAAGAATTGTTTCCAGTTGGCAGAGATGGCAGTTGATAGTCCCACTTAAATAGATAATGGGTAGGACAACTTTTATAGTATGCTTTGACAGCAGCAACTAACCACATATCCATCTAGGAATAAAGAAACAAGTCAACTCATGCCTCCCCTTTTGGTAGCTTGTCTTCCAAGTGCTCAAGGTGATGGCCAGTCAGGACTTGGTGAAGAATAATAGCTTGTCCTAAGGACAAGCTTTTTCATTTGAATCACCTCATCATTTCTGGAGGGTGAAAAAGTACAGTATCATGAAAAACTTTGTGCTGACTTTTCTGGGGCAGGACTTGGAAGCAGTTTTAACACAGTGTATGTGCTGGTAACCTGGGTGATGTTCAGAGCCATTGAAACTTCACTTTCTCTTTTACAGCAGACAAAGCCTGATAGAGGGAGATGAATTCTTTCTCAACCTCATTTGAGCATATATTGTATGGTAGTTATAGACCTCAGATAAGCCAAAAAAAAGGCTGGATCAGCACTTACAGATTTTTGGTTTCCATAGTTTTATGACTCAATAACAGATACTTGTGGGAAGAATTGAAACACATATCTCACAGGAGAAGATGGTTTTCTTTTTGAATGATCTCTTTGAAAAAAAAAAAGAGAGTTGTGTTGGTCCCTAGCATCCTCTGAGCTTTTCCAATAATAATGACAAAGATGAGCCCTTCTCTTTCTGAAAGTTTTATGTAGAACATTCTTTCTTGAATCCACAATAAATAACCTCCAGTTTACCTCTTTGAAGACATTAATTTTCTCTTCCAGTTTGTGGCTCAGGTGATATGAAAGCCCAATAAACATTCAATGTATTAAAACAAAAACAATATGGATGTTGATTCAGTATCTTCTTACTCTGTGAGACATGGAGGACCCAGCATGGGTAAGGAAAAGTTCTTGCCCTTAAGGATAACAGATAATCACAGCATATAGTCATTCAAACAATAGTAGAAGTAGTCCCTGAGTGACATGGTATCATGGAGAACAGAGGCTTAGACTAGAGTGGTAGGTAGATTGGTCTCAGAGAAGAACTTATGTGGAAATGACACCTGAGCTAAAATTTTAAAGACTAGAACTTAGTCATGTAGAGTGATGTCAGGCATTCCCGGTTGAGAGAAGAACTGGATCAAAGGCAAAGAGGAGTTGTAAACAGGTTAGTAGTGCTGGGGAGGCAGGTATAGGAGAGAGGTGAGACTAAGGGTCCTGAGGGACCTTGTAAGCTAGACTAGAGGCCAGGCTACCATGGGGAAGCCATTACCTATAGTGTGCTAAAATTGACAAAACTTGAGCTAGGTAGAGTTAGATTGATAAGTAAGAAAAATATGAATTTACTATTCAGGAGATAAACCAAGCAGAATTTAGCAGGGGATGAGGAAATGAGAAAAGTCTAGAAAGCCCCCCAGATTTCCAGCCTGTCTCTCTAGCTGGATGTTGGTTTGTGTGTAGGTGAAAGATGACAATATATGCAGTTTGAGGTTGGCTGGAGTTGAAGTTGTCATGGGCAGCACGTCCCACAGAGAGTTGAATTGAGTCTGAGGCTTAAGAGAGAAGGTCTGGCCTGAAAAGAAAATATTGGACATCATCAACATCTAAGTGATGGTTAAAACCATGAATATAAACAGACTGGATTATGCGGGAGAGAACAAGAGTGAGAACACAGGAGTGAGAACAGTGTATTGAATACAGAACCATGATAAACACCTTCTTTCAAGGGTAGGATCGAAGAAAAAGAATGAATGAAGAAGTCACAGCAGGAAAGGTCAAAGAAGTATTAAGAGAACAAGGTAAGTGCATTGTCATGGAAGCTAAGAGCAGATTACAAAGAATGAGGGACTACAGAGAGGTTTAAAGCCCAGAACGTCTCAACATCCCCCTCTTCTGACACCAGTTTATCTTTATCAAAGATGTTAGTAAGAGAGAAACAGTGGGAAACAGCATGCAGATGTGTTAACTATTGTTTTGTCTGCTTCACTCTCCATGGCTTGCCCCAAAGACCAGGTTCCCTACAAGGCTGCAGCTGTAGCTAGTGTGTGAGCCTGTGTTTTTGCACAGTTCCTCATCCCATTAATGTTTGCTATGCTCTGAGCAGGTGGTATAGCAATTCCAGGTATCCAGATGAAAAGTACACCAAACGTAGAGGTTCCGAGTAAGTTTATTTTCTGAGTGAATAAAAATTATCCACACCCCGCTCTAATGATTCAGGGTTATTGCTATTGTACATACAGCGTTACTATGGCATGTAAGAAGATTGAATTCTACCTCAGACTATTCCATACCACTGTCATTTTTAAATAGTTAAGCTTTCTTTCTTTCTTTTCTTCTCCCTTTCCTTCCCTTCACTCCCCTCCATACCTCTTTCTGCATTCCCTTCCCTTTCCTTCCTTCCCTCCTTCCTTCCTTCCTTCCTTCCTTCCTTCCTTCCTTCCTTCCTTCCTTCCTTCCTTCCTTCCTTCCTTCCTTCCTTCCACAGTCTTCACTCCTATCATGGAGCCCAATGTGGGGCCTGAACTCATAGCCCTGAGACTGAGACATGAGCTGAGATCCAGAGTTGGATGTTTAACCAACTGAGCCACTCAGGTGCACATACACTTGCTTTCTTATTTTGAACTGTAGTTGTATGGCTTTCTGTCCCTAGTATGGTGAAGCTGTCCTAGATCTGACTCTTCACAGTTTCCACCCTGCACCTGACATAAGTTCCCACATATATGGTGGGCAAGAAAGAGACATCGTAGAAGTATCCCTTTTAAGTGGCCATTTCCTCAGTCCAGGAAGATTCTGGCTACCTTATTTTTGGAATGCCAAGGAAGGGATGACCTGAAGAAAGCATGTAGTTTCCTAAGTGAGAGAAACTTTGCTCTTCTATGCAATGTTTGGGATATCTTCCTATATTCATTTATTTTGAAGTATACTGGCAAAACGGCTCATTTGTGTTGTCACATGCCTCTCCTGAGTTTTCACTTCTCCACATTGTTTCCATGGCAGAGGTGGAATTCATCATACATTGGTGACTGTGCTCCAATTCAATCTCAGAATCTTTGTCCATCCGGAACCCCTGGTGGCCACTGGGAATTAAAGAAAGCTCTTTGCTGGTTGTGGCCTGCTGTGTCCAGTGCTGAATCAGGAACTACAGATATTATGAAAAAATCAAGAACATTTATTTCCTGGGTTGTTGTAATTAAACTGAAGAAACAAGATCTTTCTGAGTAATTGAAAGACTATATTCAACTGTGTAATCTGCAGGGGAAGGAGAAAAGAGTCACTGTATTTGATTCTTTAATATTCAAAGAGGGTTGGGGTAGGTCTCAATTTCAGGGGTTTTGAAACCTTGGGAGCTACTTTTCTGGGAGGTAGCAGCTCCCACTGCACTGGCTCTCAGTATTGATATATGGAAGAACCATGTGAGTAAGTCATTTAAGATGCATATTTCCTGGGGCACCTGAGTGGCCCAGTGGGTTAGGCATCCAACTTGGGCTCAGTTCATGATCTCATGGTTCATGTTGAGCCCTGCATTGGGCTCTGTGATGACAGTGGGGAGCCTGCCTTGGATCCTCTGTCTCCCTCTCTCTTTCCACGCCCTGTTTGTTCTCTCTGTCTCTGTCTCTCTCTCTCAAAAATAAATAAAACTTAAAAATTATTTTGAAAAAGATTTAAAATGCAGATTTCCTGGATCCTACTCTAAGATTCCCATTCTGAAAGTTTAGACTTAAACCCAGTCATCAAGATTTTCTTAAAATTCCTGTTGATTCAGATATACATGGTCTAAGGATTCCACTTTGAAAAACACTCCATTAGCATAGCAGTCTGCAAAGTAGGGTTCACATAGCCCTTTATGGTATGAGAATACAATTTTAGAACTTTTACTTGTGTTTATAAAAAAATGTTCTTAAACATTTTGCTGATTGGCACTGGTGCCCTCACTGAAACTGTCTAACCATCAGCTGGTTATGTCCTGGGTAAAATTTGCAGAATGAGCTGAGTGGGAGTAAAGTTGAGTTGTGCTTATTGTGATATAGTTAAGATTTATATTGCCGTGGTCAGTGGATTTAAGGGTCAGTGGCCTTGTTTAATTAACCTACCCCTTCCAATAAGGGCGAGTGCCTTAAAACAGATTTCTACGAAGAACCTGTGAATTGATGATAATGCTAAGGGAACATCCACAAGGGAGCTGAAGAAAATGGCCACGCTGGCAATTGTCTTGCTCTTTTACCACTCCTGGTCAGCTGCATAAAGGGCCAAAAAAATCCAGTGATAATATAATCAGATATGACTACCAAGAAGGCTATTTGAAATATGGATTTAGAGCCAGTCTCATTAATGATAAACCTCTCCCAAAGTGCCCATCACATCTTAAGAGATTAACTTATGCCATCCTGATCAGCAGAGCAGAATCATAATTACAGAAGCATCAGAAGAATTAGGAGAGTATGGTGCAAAGGGTAGGAGCCAGACTACTGGTTTGAATTCACATTCTGGTGCTTACCAGCTGTGTGACCACGAGGTGACTTAGTTTCCCCATTTGTAAAATGAATGTTAATAATACCTACCTTGGGGGACTATTATGAGGATTGAATGAGTTAATATATATAACATGCTAGGCAAATGCATGGCATATAGTTCAAGCAATATAAATATTAATTTAAACATATAGTTTATCCCATTTTATGTCATTTATAGATTTCTATTTTATATTATATATGGGTATGTTTTATTAAAATTTGTGAATACATATACTGACATTGGTGGTGCATGCTCAAAATTTGTGGCCAATAAGGGTGAATGAATAAAAGATCTATAGTTCATTTTCCAACAGATACTGGTTCTCCTAAAAGTTTCCCAGGCCTCTATGAGTATAAACCGTAACTGACATCACTTTTCACTGGGCCTGGGGGCAGGGTCTATGCTGTTGGTTGGTGAGGCCCTGGGTAGAAAAGCAAAACATGTCACTTTTTGACAGTCGTCTCTCTGCATCTCTTCTGTACATTAAAGATTCTGACCTAATTGTCACTTTATGCTGCTTTCTTTCTTACCTTATTTTGCTGGTCCTCATGTCTGTTACACCAAAATATTGCCTGAAAAAGTGTTTGAAAATGTGCTAGCTTGGAATAATGAACTTCTGAGGAGCATTTCTGTTCTCTGGCTCCATATGTGCTCTTGACCGTCCACCCCAGGGCCTCTGTTCATGGGTATCAGTGCTGCTCTGAACCAGATATATCCAGGCCATGTGGACTAATGTGTGTACAAATACAGTTCTTCCCTTTTTCACTCAGTCCAGCTAACAGATTGGATTTTCCCCCCCAAATGCAGCATTACTGAGAAGAACATGGAAGGGAATAAACAAAGAAAACACTAAATGATTGAAATAAATGGGAAAATCCAATCTTTCTTCCCAGTCATCATTTACTGACCATTCCCCCATCTCTTTTCTCAATGTGCGTTAGCAAGCCCCACCCCAGCTAGCCTCAGGTTGGATCCTCTCCGCATCTCCAGAGTCTATTTTCTAGTTGTCATTGCCTACAGGTAAAAGTCCAGATTGTGTAAACTTTCACTTAGTTTCTTCCATATTCTGATTCTACCTGAGTTCTCATGCACTGGAAGACCTTGAATATCTCCCCCAACTTTCTTTCTCCCTATCTCTTCCAGTAGACTCTTATCCAAGACTATTTTACTATTTTCTAAACACATCCAGCTCATTTGCTCATGGCCTCTCCCTAGACTCTTCTCCCAATGCTCTCAGCTGGGACAAGCCTTATCAAGCTTCTTCAGACCCCCCAAATTTTTCCTTAGTTGAAGACTCTTTTAGACTAGACAAACAGGCACCCTTTGGTGCGTCTCAAATCACACTCCATAACTGGCTTTCTACCTTGTCTGTTGCCCTTCATCAGAGGTCTTCATAGAGAGCTACTTGATTTACTACAGTGTTTTTCAGGGGACATTTTAAAGGAATCTTTCTTTCTAGCACAGGTCTTCAATATCCAGATCCATTCTATACATAATCATGTCTCATACATCGTAGAACCATTGCATTTCAGGTTTGAAAAAATCTACCTCCTACTTCTACCCAGTATGTGAGTCCCCTTTGAGCATCCCAATGCGTATGTCGCTATGTTAGAATGCCTCACATGGTGGTGACCTCACAGCCTCTCTAGCTATCTCGTTCCCCAAAGCATAGTATCTTTATTTGATTTTAGAATTGATGTCATAGAACACAGTTGGAATGTCAAGACAATGCAGCAAGGAGTAAAAAAAAAATAAGGTTGAGCTAGCGATGAATTTAGAATGTGATCAGACTGTTTGGGTGCTCTGGAAACATACATCGAATAGAGCCAGATTACAGAGGTTTAACATTTGTTTAATATGTGTTTTTGGCTAATTTCTCTGTCCTTTGAAACAG
Source organism: Suricata suricatta (assembly GCF_006229205.1). Lineage (NCBI taxonomy): Eukaryota > Metazoa > Chordata > Mammalia > Carnivora > Herpestidae > Suricata > Suricata suricatta. The sequence goes on along the minus strand of NC_043702.1, from coordinate 89,510,147 downwards.
AAGGGCTTGTCTTGGAAAATGTTAGCATTCTACAATGGTTAAAGTCCAGAGGGCAGAGAATTCTGGTCCTTCTAAATGTAGCCTTCTTTTCTAGGCACTGGAAGACTTAATAAGACTAAGCTATTATAATTTATTGGCGCAGTATCGACAATAGGCTTGTTGCTGTGTAAAACACAAACATACATTAGCTTTGCCTTTGGGAAATACACCGGGAGTTGGGGAATGCCTGTTGACAAAGTTGATTAGATTATTTTAAGCACATGGATATTCCTGCTTTACTGGTTTCATGGCTTTGATATTGTTTTCATCTTTATAGCTTGTCTGAGTCTCAAGGGAATCCTATTACACAGATGGTTCTTCAAAGGCCTCTATCAGCCACACTCTCTAGCTTCCACTTGCACCACATCCTGATGTTAAGTTCCTCTATTGGCCTGATCTATCAGCACTGATTCCTTTATTGATTTTTTTTTTCTGTGCTGTGGTTGATGGTATTGAGAACACAGTTAAGGCTTAACACACCCTAAGACATAAATATGCATCTTATTAAATGCTTTAAGTGAGCTAAAAATGAAAGAAAAAATGTAGAAAAACCATATGTTTTGTTATTGTCTTTCACTGGTCAAGCTGAAGACAGGGGACATTGCCAAGTCCCTTTGTGGACGGTAGAACAATGCTCTCCTTCCCCCAAAATGCCCATGTCCTAACCCTCTAAACCTTTGGCTGTTAATTTACATTAAAGATGCAATTAAAAGTGTAGACCTTTAGATGGGAAGGTTATCTCAGATTATCTAGATGGGCTCAACCCAACCACACAAGTGTGTATTGGAGGCCCTCTCACAGCGGTGGTCAGAGGGCAGTCTTCCTGTGAAGTGCGGGTCAGATTCAGCATGCTGGCTTTGAATCTGGAGAAAGAGGACCCCAGGTCAAGGAATTTGGATGCCCTCTAGAAGCTAGAAAAGGCAAGGAACCATATTTTCTCTTAGAACTTCCAGGAAGGAATGCAGCCTTGTTGACACCTTGGATATAGTTCAGTGAGACCCATGTTGTACTTCCAATATACTGTAAGCCACTGGCTGTGTGGTAATTTGTTATAGCAACAACAGATAATGAATACACTGTATTTTATAGAATACAGTAAAAGTAAATATATTTATGAAAATATATTTTTCATATTTATTGGGAATACAGTCATTAAGTTCTGTATCTAGAAAGACTTGCAGCAAAGTCAAATACAGATATCCATATAAAGCTAAGAAACTTGGGATGCGTGTGTGTATATGTGTGTGTGAATGTCTAAATGCTCTGATTGCTATTTATTTTGGAATCATCAGAGTGGGAGTGACTGACACTTCTTGGAACTCTTTGGCAATTCCACCAATAAGTTTTTTTTTTTTTTTTTTTGCATGTACAAGTGACCTTTCTAAAATGTTAACATTCCTCATCTTAAATCCTTTTGTTGTTCTTTTCCTTCAATAAAATCCAAGCTTTTTATCATGCTTTACAAGACTCCTCAAAAAATAGCCTGTCTATTCATACAGCCATCCCTTTTACCACTCCTGTCCCAGCCATACTGCTGCTTGCACTTCACATTCTTTCTTACCTCCATGCTTTGCCATGCTCCTGGAACTCTTGCTTTCCATGGCTGGCTCCTATTTGTTTATGACAGCTCAGACATTTTCCTTTCTAAGAAGACTTGCTGCTGCTCTCCAGACATTCCCAACAACCCCTTCACTCACCTTCACAGCTATAGAAGCATCTGTCATACTGTATTAGGATGCATTACTTGTCCGTGTTTTTTTAGAGTTCTTATAGACCAACACAGTTCCTTTCATCCTTAACCTTAATGACTACTGCACCCACCTGGCCCCGAAGGCACACTCAGTAAGCACTTGTTAAGTGAAAGGATTTGCCATAATCTTATTGTCTATGAAAACCCTGCAGCCCAGATTAGGAATCAAGAATTTGGCTCAGGTATCTGGCAGGTAGAGTGATTCCTTTCTAACACTTTGGAGGTGGCCAAAGATTCCTGATTCTTCTTATTTCTCCTAGTTTGAACAATGCAAGGAAGTATAGGGAATAAACCACAAAGTTTGGAGTAAGAATGTTTATTTGGGGGGGGGGCAACTGGGTGGCTCAGTTGGTTAAGCATCTGACTTTAACTCAGGTCATGATCTCGCTGTTCTTGGGTTCGAGTTCCAACTTGAGCTCTGTGCTGACAGCTCAGAGCCTGGAGCCTGCTTCCAATTCTGTGTCTCCTCTCTCTAGCCTTCCCCTATTGCATTCTGTCTCTTTCTCAAAAATAAATAATAAACATTAAAAAGTAAAAAAAAAAAGATTTCTTTAAAAAAGAACCCTTTTAAAAAGTTTCTTTTAGGAAGTCCTAGCATCAGCAATCAAACAACAAAGGGAAATAAAAGGCATCAAAATTGACAAAGAAGAAGTCAAACTTTCACTTCTTGCAGATGACATGATACTCTACATGGAAAACCCAGCAGACTCCACCAGAAGCCTTCTAGAACTGATCAATGAATTCAGTAAAGCTGTAGGGTACAAAATCAATGTACAGAAATCAGTTGCATTCCTATACACCAAAAATGAAGCAGCCAAAAGAGAAATCAAGAAACTGATTGCATTCACGATTGCACGAAAAGCCATCAAATACCTAGGAGTAAACCTAACCAAGGATATAAAAGACCTATATGATGAAAACAATAGAAAACTTATGAAAGAGATTGAAGAAGACACCAAAAAATGGAAAAACATTCCCTGTTCATGGATCGGAAGAATAAACATTGTGAAAATGTCATTACTACCCAAAGCAATCTACACATTCAATGCAATCCCCATCAAAATTGCACCGACATTCTTCTGAAAGTTAGAACAAACTATCCCCAAATTCTTATGGAACCACAAAAGACCCCGAATAGCCAAAGTAATATTGAAGAAGAAAACCAAAACGGGAGGCATCACAATCCCAGACTTTAGCCTCTACTACAAAGCTGTCATCATCAAGACAGTATGGTATTGGCACAAAAACAGACACATAGACCAATGGAATAGAATAGAGAACCCA
>NC_043702.1:89480918-89506974 GCF_006229205.1 Suricata suricatta | reverse complement strand
TCAAGAAGATGTGGTATATATACACAATGGAGTACTACATGGCAATGAGAAAGAATGACATATGGCCATTTGTAGGAAAGTGGATGGACCTTGACGGTGTCATGCTAAGCGAAATAAGTCAGGCAGAGAAGGACAGAAACCATATGTTTGCACTCATAGGTCTAACAGGAAAACAGGAGAAACCTAATGGAGGACCAGGAGGTGGGGAAGAGGGAAAGAGAGTTGGGGAGAGAGAGGGATGCAAAATTTGAGAGACTATTGAATGCTGAAAATGAACTGAGGTTTGAAGGGAAAGGGGGAGGGGCGAAAAGAGGTGGTGGTGATGGAGGAGGGCACTTGTGGGGAAGAGCACTGGGTGTTGTATGGAAACCAATTTGACAATAAACTATTTTTTAAAAAGTTTCTTTTATTATTATTTATTTATTTTGAGAGAGACGGAGACAGTGTGAGTGGGGGAGGGGCAGAGACAGAGAGAGAGAGGGAGAGAGGGAATTCCAAGCAGGCTTTGTGCTGTGCCTGACATGAGGCTTGCACCCATGAAACTGTGAGATCATGACCTGAGCTGAAACCAAGAGTTGGATGCTTAACAGACTGAACCATCCAGGTGCCCCTGGAGTAAGAATTTTTAACTGGAGGGATGCCTGGGTGGCTCATTTGATTAAGTGTTCAGCTTCGGCTCAGGTCATGATCTCACGGTTCATGGGTTGGAGTTCGGCATCTGGCTCTGTGCTGACAGCTAGCTCATAGCCTGGAGCCTGCCTCAGATTCTGTGTCTCCTTCTCTCTCTGACCCTCCCATGCTCACACTGTCTCTGTCTCTCAAAAAAAAAAAAAACTAAAGAATTTTTAACTGGAGCACAAGGACCCCCTAAAATTCCATGAATGAGCTTCATGTGGCCTTTGGGACCACCTGAAATATGTATATGTGTATGTGTGTATAATATAACTTATTTATATGTGTCTGGGAGAAAACCAGAGATTTGTTCATATTCTCAAACCAAAATGTTCTAGGGATTCTGTGATAATAATGGACAATGCAGCTGTGAAGAAACATATTCAAACTTTCCTCTGACTTGAGGCTACTCCCATTCAGTTTCAAGCTTCTTTGTTTTGAAAACTTTTGTCACCACACTTGAACCTAAAGGAAGAAGTTTTTTCTGTTCTTGCTTAATAGGCAGTTTGAGGAGGAAGCCCCCCTGGAATGGTGGTCCAGGCTGATATTTCTTCCATATGGGCAGGGGAGGGGGCGAATCTGACACTCTTCCGGTAAACAAGTGGGTTATCAGGATCAGGGTGGCTTGAACAAGTCATTTACATGGGATTTCACATTCTTTTGAGACTGATAGGAAACTTCAAAGTGTCACTTAGCATCACCACCTGCTTTGAAAAACAATGTCAAATAAGCTATATCAGTTCGATTAAATTTTATCCCACTTGTTATGTATGCTTCCCCTTCTCCTGAGAAGGTGGTTGCCTAATCCTACCCAGCACATCCCATGGTTAAAGGGCCACTTGGAGAAAACCAGCGATCAGATGCTTGGGAAATATTCTGTACCTTGCCTTTTCCATCAAGAGTGAAGAAGTGGAGAGAGACAAAATATAACCATGGGTTTAGATCCTTTGGCTAAACGATGTGCAGTCTTCCAGAGCTGGGCACCTGATGTGTTCTCTGAACAGGCAGCATGCCCTGCACATAGAAGCTTTTCTGCAAATAAACCACAAAGTCACAGACTCGAGCATAGCATTTGAATAAGATTAAGTAGAGAACAAATATCCTTTCCTCAAGGTCACCATCTCTGTCTCTGTGAACTCATTTGGGGGTCCTGAGGAAACTTTCTGGATACTTGGGGAAATTTTCCTTGAGGGTGAGTTTCTGACTGCTGCATCCAAAATTCATCTTACATTGTCAAAACTGTGAGACCAGGGCAGGGAGAAGCTGGCAGTCCTGCCATTCTGCCTCAGCTAGTGGTCTGTCTGCATTGAATGTTTCAGTAGTGATTTGGGAGTGTATCTGAATCAGCGTGAAAGATTCAATATAGTGATTGGAATCCATAGCATTCATTCATTTATTAAAACATCAGTTTTTTTTAGAGCATCTACTGTGAGGCAAGCATTAAGCTGAGGCCCTAAGATTCTCTTCTGTAGATCTGACTATAAGGAGCTCAGTTATTTTAATAGAAGAAGTCAAAGATGGACTCTTAGCTTTATCCATTTTGCTGAAAATTTATCCATCTGCATTCATTAGATTCATATTACTCCTACTACATGCAGAGCTTTGAGAAACATATTGGCAGGGATACAGAGATGGAGATGAGGGGGTGCCCATCCTTAAATTTACTGTCTACTGTTTGGTTTACTTTAAGTCCTCTTTTAAAAAGAGCAAGTCTCCCCTCCTTCCGACTTCCTCCTGGAGTAATAGCTTTAGTGTAAGAGTTTTGTTCTTAGAGTTTGCTAGAAATATGGCTCTAAAGGGTTAGTGCTCTCTTGCACCAACTAGGGCTAACTTTGCTTAAATTCATCCTCATCAAAAGTCTTTAGGCCTCATAAATCATGGCATTAGCAAACAGAAAATAATCTTAGGAGGTTATTTTCCCTCTTCTTTTCTACACATAGAAGATGATCTCAATTAGTTCATAAAACAAAATTTAATAATCATTCCATGTATTTATAAAGCTCATTTTTCTTCTACCTTGCAACATCTTTTACCTTTTGATGTATGGATGAACATTAACTTTCTGGTATTTTCTTGGAGGTAGGACTTTTCCCTTCCTTTGAATTATAGTGAAGCCTACCAAATCTGGCACTCCTTCCCTGTGACAATCCTGTGCAAAATTCGCTTTTTTCCCCTGCCATTGATGAATATTGGCTCTAACTTGATGTCAAGCTAACTTTAATAAAACAAAACATAGAATGTGACTACCTTCTATTGCTGTGGTTAACAAAACATATTCATGATTAACTATACATGCAGAGTTCTCTGCTTTCAGGTTTCCCCCTTCCCTAACTTTGTATTACCTCTGTCCTTAAGTATACTCCCTTGAGGCTAAAAACAGAGCAACTTTCAGTAGATATTTATCTGACTACAGAGAGTCTCTGGACCTCATGATCATCTTTGAATTGGGTATTTGCTACTGAACTAGAAAATAAGAGATTGTAAGCATATGTAAATAATGTTTGATGTTGAGTTTGAAGCGGTTTCCCTTGTTAAGAAAGGTCTTATTTAAAAATTTTTGTAGGGGCGCCTGGGTGCCTCAGTCAGTTGGTTATCTGGCTCTTGATTACAGCTCAGGTCACGATCTCACAGTTCATGGGTTTGAGCCCTGCATCGGGTTCTGCACCGGTGCTGCAAAGTCTGTTTGGGATTTTCTCTCTCTTCTTTTTTCCTGCTCATGCTCTGTCTCTCAAAATAAATAAACCTTAAAATAAAAATACTTTGTAAACTTTTATTTTACTAATAAGCCCAGAAAATATGTGCAGTTCTTTTCAGTGATTTCTGTGTCATTTTTAAATGCTTATATGCTATGTATTTAGAAGAAAATGTCCCTTGATTATTTTAAATGGCCATTTCTATATATAATAAAGGGAAAAGATTAGAGAGGATAATGACTAATAAATCCCTACTGATACCTTTCAGTGGCAGAAGTTTGATGCTTCTAACCTTAGATAAGGAATAAGGTGGACCTTTTCTGTGCTAGCAAAGCATCTAGTGCTTGCATTTATTATAACATTTTATCACACTGCATTATAATTATTAGTATTCTTGTTTGCTTAGCTTTAAGCTTCTTGATGACAGTGAATTTTTTTTACTTTGTATCCTTGCTTTATTTGTTGAAATATCTTTCAGCTGCAAAAGAGAGGAACCCAACTCAGACCAGCTTAAACATAGAAGGAAATTTATTGGCTCAGCTGTTAAAAAGGTCCAGGCTTCAGTCATGCCTGGATTCAGGGAACCAAACGATTTTTATCAGCAATCTCTCTTTACCTCTTGTGCAGATGGCATATTAGCTGTGCTTTCTCTCCTAGAAGTCTCCCCCATATAGCCAGAGAAGATGGCCTCATGCAAGTATTGTGTATTGGGAGCATGTAGCTTGTGATGGGAAAGCTAGTATTTTTAAATTTCTCCAACACAATGCTTCCAGAGAGAGCTCTGATCAGTTCATCTTGGGTCCCATGCTTATTTCTCTGCGCGAGAAATAATGGAGGACAGTGCTGTCCATGCTTGAGCCATGCATCTACTCCTAAGGCAGGTGGTTGTGGTCAGCCCCATTCAAACCACAGGAAAGGGAAATAAAGGATTTCCAAAATAATCGAATATTGGGGAAATTGTCACCTTGTTAATTAACATAATTTTTGCATCTAAAAGGTAATCCAGTAAATGTTTAATAGAGTGATGAAAAGATCACCTGTTCTTCCATTTGACTTCTTATTTCCCTTCAGGGTCCAATGTGAATCCCTTTTCCCAGGTACCCTAGCAGTTCAATGCAACCATGATCTGGCTTTATACCATTGGATTCATAGTTGATATTGAAGGCATTAATTTCAGAATGGGGCATTGTTTTGAAGCTTTCCATATTGTCTTGCCTTGATATCTGAACTCCAGTATTACAATCTAACTTTTGATGTGCCTGTGAAACTATCATTAAATGCTTACAGGTTTGATTTAATTTTGTAGAAAGAAATTATATGACATGATAACTTTGCATACTGTTCTCCTTTAATGTGGAGGCTCTTTATGTGTTAGGGGCATGGAGGACTTCTGACATGAATTAAGCTAATGGAGCTCTTACTGGGTAGTGAGGAGATAGTTCATCTTCTTTACCTTCTGTTTTCTTATATATAAAATATGGACAGCAGAACCTTCTATTCTAGGCTTTTAGGATAACTGAAATTACATTTTATTTAATTGCCATCATTATTTTGACTATGTTTTGTCAATAATAAAAGGTGACTGGTATTCAGAGTACTGAATAATGCTCTATTGTTATAGCAGTAGGGAGTCTAAATCTAAAATAGGGCTAGGGAGGGGTGCCTGGTGGCTCAGTCAGTGTAGCATCCAACTTCGGCTCAGGTCATGATCTCATGGTTCATGGGTTCAGGCCCGTGTTGGGCTCTGTGCTGACAGCTCAGAGCCTGGAGCCTGCTTCGGATTCTGTGTCTACCTCTGTCTGACCCTCCCCTGCTCATGCTCTGTTTCTGTCTCAAAAATAAACATTAAAAAAATTTTTTTAAATAAAATGGGGCTAGGGAATCTTAATTCCTAATAGGCACCTAGGCAGGTGTAATATAAAACTGAATGGGCTATAAATATAAAATTTACATATACATATATGTAAAGTATAATATATAATATACATGTAACATATATGTATGTAAAGTATGTATATATGTGATTATATGTATACATATTTGTACATACAGAGTAGATATATCTATAGATACTACATATATATAGTAGAAATATATGTATATGCAGTAGAAAGGAGATCTTTTGTACTTAGTTGCCTCATACATCAAATAATTTCTATTATTTAATAATTCACTCACTCATTTATTCAATTCATATTTATTTGTTGCTGAGGACAGCAAGTAAGACCAGTTTCCTGGCGTCCAGCTCTCCAAGAGAGGCTTGAAGATTACAGGCAATGGTTTTGAAACCTTTGTATATATAAGATTCACCTGGTGAGCTTGTTAAAATGCAAATTATAGTATCTCATTCCCAGAGAGTCTGACTCCATCGGTCTGCTGTGAGATCCCCTAAACCTCCATTTGCCCATACCCCTGGTGGCCTTTGGAACACATTTTCAAAGCCAATACCCTAATACACGTGAAAATTCTCTGAAGTATAATCATTATTCTGAGGAGGTAGTAAGGATATTCTGTTTGATTTCACTACAGGAATGGATTAGTGGACTTAGAGGAGAAACTTGCCACCCAGCAATACCTAAGCCACTCCATGATGGGTTATAAAAATGCCTAGATATGTCATGGAGGAACCTAATGCCCTTGAAAACAGGTTCAGAGACCAAAGTTATAAGACTGGGCAGATATTAGCAGTTTTATTGCCAAGTGGAAGTAATAGTGAGGGAATCCCTGAGTCATTTCTATTGGGTTTCCTAACATAGAATTCAGGCTTGTAAAACTTGCAGGTGAGTTAAACCTTTATCCCTCCAGCGTCTGGGGGAGATCAGAGGTCTAACAGAAAAGTTTTCTGGCTCTAGATATCAATTCTACCAAAACCCTTATTGGTCATCAGCTGCAGTTTGAGGGGCCATTAATAAATGTGTTCTTCTCCAGTTTTCTCACAGGTCATTCCCAACAAATGGCAGTCTTACAAGCTATATCTTTGAAAGAAATGGCTTACAATTTATCCTAGATTTTAAATAGTCACTTCAGATGCATATGGCATCACCTAAATACAAATACAACTATTTTCCCAACTCAGCAGGCCTTTCTCTGCAGTGTCTGTGTGGAGAGTGTTCCTGTTGATGGCTGCTTGGTCTCTAAGCCTGTAAAGACTACAGAATACCCTTCCTTCTTCCCATCTGGAGACAGACCAAGGGCTAGGAATTGTTCCAGAGCTTCTTTAATTCTAGATACACTTGCCTAAAACAAGGCAAAAAATTAAAATCAGGATTGCGTTATTCGTTATGTAGGGCAAGAGCATCAGGTTGCATTTCAGGTGTAAACATATGGATATTTTTGGAAAGAAATTCAAAGCACAATAGAAACACACCTTCTCCAGACAGCACTTTCTCTTAAAGAACCTGCACACCTATTGCTTATATCCACCAAACTCCAGAGTTAGTGGATCCTGCTGAGTAAAAATTTAAATTTTTAACAATTTGTATGGTTTATTTAGCTGTCTTTATCACCGTCTTTTAGCATGCCAACAGGTAATATAAAAGCACATGAGCTGTAAATTAGACGCCAGTCCCAAATGAAAAATGATTTGTCACCTTCATAGACAGTAATAACACAATTTTCGTGTAATCTCAGACTCCAGTGTCATAATGACCACCAATTAAACAAAGAAACATTTTCACTGGGATGGTGCCTAAAGAGGTACCATTTAATAGCTTATAGATTGCTGAAGACAACTGGATAATGGACATTGTAGTTTTTATTTTTTAATTGAAAGACATAATATTATGGAATAGGTTTTGCTTTTAAAGAACTTGAACACAAGCACTTTGGATTGCATGAATTTGTTTTGAGGGCTCTGTTATTCAGGAACAAACCTTGATTTCTTTCTTAAAATTTAAAAAAAAATTTTTAAATGTTTTTTATTATTATTTATTTTTGAGAGACAGAGAGAAACAGTGCAAGCAGAGGAGGGTCATAGAGAGAGTGGGAGACACAGAATCTGAAGTAGGCTCAGGCTCTGAGCTAGTTGTCAGCACAGAGCCCGATGCGGGGCTCGAACCCACGAACCATGAGATCATGACCTGAGCCAAAGCTGGTCGCTTAACCAACTGAGCTACCCAGGCCCCGCTCCCAAAAATGTTTTTAATGTTTACTTATTTTTTGAGAGAGACAGAACATGAGCTGGGGAGGGGCAGAGAGAGAGAGGGAGACACAGGATTCAAAGCAGGCTCCAGGCTCTGAGCTGGGCTTGACAGGGCTTGACATCCTCCACACAGGGCTTGAATGGACCACAATCATGACCTGAGCCAAAGTAGGATGCTCTACCAATTAAGCCACCCTTTAATAACCCTTTAAATCACATCATGGCTTCTTCTCTTAGAGGTCAGCTGGGGTGTGTCCCTCTTCTCTTTCCTTGTATAAATAAACAATGACCCAAATAAGTGTAGAAGCTATGCAGAACTTGCTATTGCAAGAAGTTAACCACCAACACTTTGTGTCTGGTGGACACTCAAAGGCTGGGAGAATGGAGAAAAATCTTTATGGTGCAAAAAGAAGACAGTTTTGATTATACTATTAGTGGAACTGGTTCAGGAAGCCCAAAGTGGGCTAACTAGAGGGTGGATGCATCTTAGGTGATTGGTTTGAGGAGTGTATTTGGTTTTCTGTAGTTGGTCTTATGTTGGAAGAGGGGATTAAAAAAAAAAACCAATAGGGAAGCTGGCAGTCAGTGACCAACTCCTGGCCATTAAGGGCCAATTGTTGTAGAGTCTGTGGTTTGACTTTCTGGGCTGGCTCTCACAAACTTGTGGACCAGAGTCCTATTGTCATCTTTGGCCTGGCCATTGTCCTTTTATATATCTATCTCTTCATCCAGCCTCTTGATCATTGTCTAGATTATGGGGTTGAATATTTCACCAAACTTTAGAGATTCAGATCTTCCCCTTTGAGGATTGTCCAGTTATCTCCATAATCAACAGCATCATGATATTTTCTTAACTCTATCCACTATTTCTTGTCCACTAGCTTTTTGCTATTATATCATAATGTAGATAATCTGTGGAGATAGCAGCTATGCAGAACTATTTAAGGCTACGGATAGAAGCAGTGGTCCAGCATCATGATCACTATGATAAAAACAAGAACAATTAATCACTATAAGATGCTTTGGAACTGGGAACCCCAAGTGCTCAACCCAGGCCAAGAGATCAAGTCCCATAGGCTGTTGTCTGTTTTATTGATCTAAATGCAGGTGAAAGTGTTACCGATGGCACAGACACCACCATAGCTAGACAATTAGAAATCTAGCGCAGTGGAATTGCCCATCAATACCTGTGACATTGAGTTTAGATTGTTCTCTATTCCAGGTAAAGCAGATATGGTATTGTTAATGATTTCTGCCAGAGTCACTGATAAGTTCATTACAGTTTTTTCTATTTGTATAGTTCCCACCAATGAGAATTCTGCTTTGACTTTTAATATAATGCATGAGGTATGTGAACACCCAGGTAGAAAGACCATCGAGGATGGGCTTTACTTTGGAGCTCTTGTGTGAGTTGAAATTTTGAGCCTTGGTGAATTATAGAATTAGGATCTCTGTATATAGAGTGCATCTGTATATAGAAAGTACATGAGGTTTTACTGTGAGGCAAACAAGATCAGGTATCCTGGACACAAAAGACGTAGTATCCTCGATTACTGGAATAGTAAGCTTGGCATTAGGAATGAAGGGGTTGTTCATGATATCAGGTCATAACCAAGACCTTAGCTTAGCTAAGTTATATATTTGTATCTCTATCAGTTTCTTATAGGTGGCAATTATTTGGCCCATCAATATGAAGGTTGATGAATTCACTTTTAGAATTACCTAGAGTCTGACCAATAGATCATAATAATTGGTTATTTTTTCTGGGAAATAGAGACACTAACAAAATCACAGGTTGATTTGTTTAGGTTATTTGTCCATGTAGGTGAAGTGTAAATACCATCAGATTTAATTTCTTGTGGTCTCATTTAATGAGATTTTTACCATGGGGTTCTGACAATTGATGACATGAGTAGTCAGTAAGAATAAAGGCAGAGGCTACTATTTGGGATAATGTAAGAATGGCTCTAAAATGAGAGTATGTATTCTGGTCTAACAGTTGTAATAAGGTAGGAAGAAAAGAGATAAAGGTCATGATAGGAATGACAACTAGATGTTTATAGAAAAGGAGAGGAAAAATTATTATAAGCAAGCAAGCACCAAAACAAGAATTAGGGATCTTAGTCTGTGTCCAAAGTGAAAGGTATCTACTATTTGAGATTATTAGCTTGTTTTGAAGGTCATAGGTCAGCTGCATACTTCTAAAGACTTGCTGCTTCTAGTGGATCTCTGAGAATCCCCAATTTAAAAGGCTGTATTGGAGCAGCCTTCTAATTGGGTCAAATTTGGATTGCTTCCTTAGCTGTGAAATATGAACCCAATGATGCATTTCCTGGACTTTCACTGCTGCATTTATTATTAAAAGAACTTCATAAGGACCTTCCCAATGAAATTAAAGAGTAGTTTTTCTCTGATGTCTCTTCCAATAGACAAAAAAACCTTCTGGCCCAAGATCATGAAGATGGGTCTAAGAAGATATAGAAAGGCAGCCTTAAACTGTTGGTAATAAGACTGTGGTATAATATGAGTCCCTTACAGTATTTTGTCATAATTGCATACAGCAAGGCAAGCCTACTATCAGAAATAAAATCCTTAAATGCCTGGACCTTCTAGTTTCCACTTTATAAGATGATAACTGATGTGTCCTCAAGGCAATGGACTGTTTGGATATAAGGGCTTGTGGAGTGCTTTTGACCAGAGGAATCTAAGGGTTTCTTAAAGTTCTCATAATTTTAGTTTAAATATTATATTGATTATTTCAACTTTTCCAGAAGATTATAGTGGTAAGAGCAGTGTAGTTTTGGAATAAGAGGTAATGTCTTACAATTTTGTTGATAATTGTTCTCATAAAATGTGTTCCTTAGTCACTTGGCATAAAAGTTGGTCTGCCCTGGGTTGGAAACACAAAATCAAACAGCTTTTTAGCAACTGTAAGGTCTGTAGCCTTTGGCAAGGAACTGCTTCAGCCCAGCCTAATAGTAGATATACAATAATTAAAATATATTCAAATCTCATGGAGAGTAGAAGCTGAGTAAAAACCATCTGAAGGTATTCAAAAAACTCCTAGACCCCTTGGTTCCTGGTTATGTCTCACCTTTATAGTTTTTCCAGTATTATGTTGTTAACAGTTCACATATGACCTGAAAATAACTTAAACTCTCTTTTTAGAACTTTCTCACCAATACTGATTTAAGACAGCAACCAATTTTTCTACACCAGGATGAGTAGTTTCATGGAGAAATTTAGCAAATAACCATCCATTTGAAGTCATCTGATGCCATCAAGTGGTTTTCTTGAGAGCACTGGAGATTGAGTGAAAGGTGAACCCAGGTTTTATCCAGTCTTTCTTTTTGAAGATAGGGGCTAAATATTAATATTTTGTGATTTCTTTGAATAATTTCAGAGATTTATCCTTTGAGGATCTGCATAGACTCTCACAACATTAAGTCTGGCTTAATGATTTTTGAGAGCATTTTCTTTAGCTTCCGTGTGATCTTTTTGCATGGTCAACAACCATTGTGATAGCCATAGAAGTAGAGTGCATCTATAAGTTGCTTGATTGTCCATTTCTCATGGAGGTTCTAGCAGAATAAGTATTGTTTCCAAAGTGTCCCAAAGTGATGTATTACTCCAAGAACATATCTGCTATTATTTGTTTACTTTCAAGTCTTTGGCTATCTGGGCTTGTTTTATTTCAGGTAGAGGTACTAGATTCTAGTGTAGAGATTAAATTAGTGATGTCATATCCTGGTTTATAACCTCTGGTTTTAGGTTTCCATCAATAATATTCTCGATCAGAATTCTCAATGGGAGTTTGTAACTCATCTGAGTGAAGTACAGAAAAGTTCTCTAACTAAGGTAAGGCCATCATGAGGCTCTCCTTCTGGTGGAGGCAAGTGAGTGGCAGAATTCAGAGTGTGGCTGCAGTGAACAGTAATGTGAAGGAGGGAATAACAATGTCATAAGAGATTAATCGGCTGGCTGAAAAGTGTGTTCTCACAGGAGTAATGTCTGCGATGCATGAGGCACCATGAGGTTCTATTGCCCTAAGGCAGGGTGATAAGCTTTTGCAACAGGTTTAAAGATGAGAATATGGCAGTTTATGGTTTTTTGATGGTTCCCATGGAGTTGAATTAAAGCTCAAGGGCTTATCTCAATCACTTGTGCATAAATAGAAGGATCTTTTATAGTTAGGGCTGTCTAGGGAAGAAAGCTGTCGTAGAGCCTTCTACAAATTATAGAAGGCCTGTTCATGTTTGGGCTTCCAGAGAAGATCTCTTACTCAGGACATGGTCAATTCATATGTAAGTGTCAGTCTCAGGAAAAGTCAGCCCTGGGGATGGTTGGGTGGCTCAGTCGGGTGAGTGTCCGACTTTGGCTCAGGTTGTCATGATCTCCCTGCTTGTCGGATCAAGCCCCGCATTGGGCTCTGTGCTGACAGCTCAGAGCCTGGAGCCTGCTTTGGATTCTGTGTCTTCCCCTCTCTCTGTCCCTCCCCTGCTCACATTCTGTGTTTCTCAATAATAAATAAATGTTAAAAATATTTTTTTTAAAAAAAGAGAAAAAGTCATCCCTGACTATCTGCAACATCTTCTTAAACCTAGAAATATTCACAGTTGTCATTTTGTAGAGTATCTAGGATAAGTTAAGATACTTCTAAATATATCATAGAAAAGTGTTTGTCCTTCCTGGGATAGATCATTCCTTAAATAATGGACTGTATTTTGACAACAATTTTATGTCCTTTTCTTGTTAAAGCTGTGAACAAGAAAACAGAATCCTCTTTACAGGATTTCTTATTTACTGAACAAGGGTAACAAAGGCCATCTACATATTGTATTATCACTGAATCACAAAGGACTTTTAGATTATTTAAGTCTGATTGAGGAACTGGGAGATAAGAGAGGACTTCAGTGAATCTGTGAACATGCCTGTGAGGTATATTGTTGTCCTCCCCAGGTGAAGGCAAATAAATAGTGACTGTCTTGGTCTAGAAGCACACTGAAAAATGCAGAGATCTCTACAGTGAAGCCATTGACTCTTCTTGTTAAATTGCAGGGGTGGTATCAGAGGGGAGAAGGGGTATTTTTCAGGTTAAGGGCTCAAGGGTTATAGTTAAGGCATTGGACATCGATAAATCTGTGGGTTATTTGAAATATCTAACACATGTATGACATGATTATTCCAAAGAGGAAGATGAGAAAAGGTGGCGAAGTTTCATATAGAAAGAGTACCCTTCATATCTAACAGGAATTGATGAAATTGATCATCTATCATTATCATTAATTTACCTTCAGTTTTTAAAGATGAGGCAAAATGCTGGACACCTTTTTCCTTCCTTGGAGCATGGTCATTGGTGTGAATTTTCAGGTTTTTATTTTCATCTTGGTTTCTCTTTTATAAGACTGGACAGTCCTTCCTCCAGAGTCCCTCTGTTTACAATCTCTACAAGTGTACTTGTCAATAGGTGATTATTTGGGGTGTGGGTCATCTAGCTGTCTGGTGAGCAGGGCCATGAACTTATTTTGGGTCTTGTCTGGGTTTTGTTCTTAAGTTCTTTCAAAATGTCATGTCAGGAAAAGGGACTGTTTCCCATTCTAATTTCTGCTTTTTAATTAGGTCTCTAACATCAGGTTTAACTCCAAAGACAAAGTGAAATAAAGTAGCTGTTGTTACCTCAAAACCTACTTTAGTTCTTGAGAGTTGTTTGATGGTATTTTCTAGAATATCTTGATAATATCCTATTTCCCATCTTTATCTGTTTATGTGATTGAATTATGGTCCAATAAAATTATATTGGAAGGGTTCAGGTGTGATATTTAGGAAACTTTTACTTACTTTCATTCTGACCTTTTTTTGGTTTGTTATGTTTTCATCCTTAGGCTTATGAAAAGAGAGATCCTATAGGTCCCTTTCTGAGTCAGTTTAATAAGCTTGTGCCATTCAAGACGTAGCCTCTAAGATTCTGTTCAATATGTGTACAATTTAATATAGATTAGGTAACCTTGGGCCCCCTACACCTCCCCAAATTCTAAGTTCTTTTATGAATAGTTTCTGGACTTCTCTGAGTGTAGAGAAATCCTTAATTATAACTCTTAATTCAGCTTAGTACAAAGTTTAAGTTCTATAGTTGCCCACATCCCTACCCGATAGGAAGATTGATCTTCAGAGGCAACTAGCCTCTTGGAGTCTTAGAAGAATCACTGGGAAAAAGTAGAGAGTCTAGACAAGTAGAAGGAAAGAGGAGTGGACAGAGGTGTGGGAGAGAAAATAGAAGGCAAGGGGGAAGCCAGAGAGCTGGATGTTGGGAGGCAACTGAAAGACAAGGAGGGGGAGGAATTACTGGGGAAATGAATTTAGTTTATTACTGCTTAAGTTTGTCAAATTGCTCATTAACTTAGCCAAAGAATCTTTAACTGAAGCAACTTTTGATGAGAATTCGTTTGGAGGCCTCTGCAATCAAAAAAATGCTGCCACTTGAGACTCAGTAATGTTCTCTTTCTTTCCTAAGTTGCATCTCAAATGAACAGTTTTGTTCCTCTCAGGTGTCCCTTAGAGTGGCACTGAAGGCCCAAATCATCCTTGGAGAAGTTATGCCATTTGGAAAGATAGATGGAATTGGGCACCTGCGTAGCTCAGTTGGCTGTGTCTATCTCTTGATTTCAGCTCAGGTGATGCTCTCACAATCATGGGATTGAGCCCCATGTTGGGCTCCACGCTGAGCCCTGAGCACTGAATGTGGATCAGTGCAGAGTGTGGAACCTGCTTATGATATTTCTCTCTTCCTCTCCATCTGCCCCTCGCTCTTGTGTGTGTGTGTGTGTGTGTGTGTGTGTGTGTGTGTATACATACTTTGTCTCTTTTTCTGAAAAAAAAAGTCATTAAAAAAAATAGAAGTAAGGATTCAGATTACAATGAGAGTTTTCCCAGAGGAGAAAACTGAGGCAACACTTGGTAGGAGAGCAGTGCCCAAGCAGCCATGTCTTGGGCACCCACGCTAGTGTTTGTCCTCTTCCAGACGCACACCTGACAATCCACACCCCTCACAGGCAGAAAGCCAGGAAGAACACAGTCTCACTCAAAGCCAGGCTTTCAGGACACAAGAAACGTTTTACTGGGGACCTAGCTGGTGAGAACCTCAGTAGTCTAAGAAGCAGCTCGAACAACAGGCAAACAGAGCCAGTGCCTGTGTTTTACCCTGTTGATTCTCCTTCTTATGAAAAACAACATTTTGAGACAGCACGACACAAAATAAAAGCACAAAAAGGCACAAAAGGAATGAAAAGGAATGTCCTGATTCCATTAAGTATACCAAACAAATGGAAACCAATAACAAAACTCAAGTACCAAAATGAGAATAAATAGCTGAGGAACAATTTTTAAAGCACAACGGCAGGTCCCCTGCTCTGTTTACACAAAGGACTAAACACAGCATACTCCCTCTCTAGTGGGTATTTATAAAATATGTGCATTTTATTCTAGGTCATCAGTATTTCCCGCCTTACTGGATTTTTCCCATCAGCACATAAACATGTGCTAATATTTCTCACATTTAAAAGTCTTCCTTGATGGCATATTACACATGTGAACACACAGCAAGATTCCATTCTGGTTTTCTCTGCAGAAAGATTCATCCAAAGTTATAATCTATATCCAACAACCGGTTCCCCTCCTTAGCTTCAGTCCCATTCCTCCCATTAAATCCTGAATCCATTCTGACCAGGCTTCTTTTGGCACCACTCCAGCAAATACACTTTTGTCAAGGTCACCAATGACCTCCATGTCACCTGGTCCAGTCATAAGTCCTCATCTTGCTCTATCTATCAGCAGGATTTCACCCCGCTGATGCCTTCTTTCTTCTTAAAGCCCAGGTTTTTTGTTTTGTTTTTTTTCTTAAGAAAGAGAGTGAGTGCAAGTGCCCATGAATGAGGGAAGTGCAGAGAGAGAGGAGAGAGAGAATCCCAAGCAGGATCCACCCTGTCAGCGTAGATCCCAACTTGGGGTCCATCTCAGGAACCATGAGCTCATGACCTGAGCTGAAATCAGGAGTTGGGCACTTAACCAACTGAGCCACCCAGGTGCCCCGAAACACTTTATCTGATAAACCTTTCACTGGTCTTTTTTAGATCTCCTACCTCCTTGTCCTTCTTAGTCTTCCTTGCCTATTTCTCATCTCCCTGACATCTAACTAACCATGGCTAAAGGGCTAAGTCTTCTCACTTCTGCTATTTAGCTACTCTTACTCCTTAAATGAGGTCACCCGGTCTTAATGGCTTAAAATAACATTATATACTGTTGACTCTCATATCTATATTTATAGTGTGAGTCTCTCTACAGAAACACAGTTGGATGCTTAATAACCTTTATGTTTAGTTGGCATCTAAAATGAGACCTGAACAAAAGTTCACTGGTGTTTTTTTTTTTTCCCCTAGAACCCATTCCTTCCACTGTCTTCTCCAGGTTAGCCAAATGCAATCCTATTCTTCTAGTCACCCAGACCAAAACTTCAGCATCTTCCTGGACTTGGTTCCTAGCCTCCCATTCTACATCTGATTTATAAGCAAATCTGTAGGCTCTAAATATATCCCAAATCCAGACATTTATCACCACCTCCCCTGTTACTACCTGGACAACTATAGTGCTGCCTAACTCTACTTCCATTATTGCTTCCCTACATTTTTTATTTTTTGCTTCCCTATATTCTAATCTTCATCTAATAGCCAGAATGATTGTATGAAATCGCAATCAGATTATGCCAGTCTCCTTCACAGGGCTCCTTAAAGGCTTCCCAGCTCACTCAGCATAAAAGCCGAAGTCCTTACAATGCCGACAGTCTGGTCCCTACAACATTTTGACTTCATCTCCTCCACTCTAATTTACCCCACTCCAGCTACTCTGTAAGCCTTAATGTTCTTTAAATGTGTTAAGCATAACCCTACCTCAGGGCCTTTGTACTTGCTCCTTCAAACTAGAACACTCTTTCTCAGGTATCTGCATATTTTACATTTCTGCTTCCTTCAGGTCTCTAAGCAAATATTTCTTTGTCAGTGGGACCTGCCCTGTCTAAATCTGCTTCAGATAGTCATTACTCCCATCTCCACTGCTCTAGATCATTCTTTTATATTATATAAGGATATAAACTTCTCTGCTTAATTTCTCCCATGGTATTTCTCACCATTTGTCTCATGAGTTATTTGCTTATTTGTTTATGTATGCTTTCTACCACTAGAATTTAAGCTTCATGAAGGGAGTGGCTTTGTTTTGTCACCTGCTGAATCTCTATGCTCAAAACAGTCCCCATTGCAGAGTAGGCATTTGACATTGATTTGTTGAATGCATGCATGCATAAAGCCATTATCTAAATAAAAATATTTATAAGTATGTAGTACATGACTCTGCTACTATGTTAAATACCCTGGCAAACCCAAAAGGAATAGAATACAGTTGAAACTTGAGCAAGAAGATTGTGAAAAAATGAAATTTAAAAAATCTAGGGAATGACTGAATGCTGGTTTGACTCCAAATAGTATAGAAATTCAGCGGAAGGACAGATCTTCAAACTTAGGCAAGGAGGATTTTACGGAGGGTGGGGAAAGTGGCCAAATAGGTATCTTAAAGCTAAGGAGAAGCTCAGCAGAGAAAAAAAGAGATCAATTGTGCTTTATCCCACTTCATATGGTGAAAGTCATTAAAGCCCACAATTGAATGGGCAGGGATTCAGCCTAGACATGGAGCCACATTTCTCTATACTCAAAAGTTCTGGCTTTATAGTTCTCAGGATAAATTATAATGGCTTCCCTAATGAGTCATTCTTTGTTCATGCATTCTTTCATTTTTTCTCATTCTCTCATTTATTGAACATTTATTTTTATTCAACATTGTGCTAGAGCTGAGAGTGATACAAAAATATATGATATGATCTTTGGAAGATTTTACAAACCAATTGGAGAGAAAAAACGTACACACAAAGCAGCCAGTAGAAGCACACACCTAATGACTGAGGAGAGAGTGAATGTTGATCTGATTTTGGTATGTTTTACAGTTCACTCTTACAAAGGTAAAACGGCCTGTGTCACAGTGCTTCTGTGCCTCATACAAGGTATCATATAAGAAAGTACTTTGGGTACTATAAAGTACTAAAAATTTTTTTATCACTGTCTGGAAGCAAGAGAAGAGTAGGCAGCTATACAGAATCGATCTGTGCTTCTTACAAGAAAGTATAAAGTTTGAGAATCATTCCTACAAATATCTTTAGTGTTAACCAGCTTCCAACCATGGAGGCATGGTAGAAAATGTAGAATTTGTAAATCTCAGCAAGGGCAATAAATTTAACTCCCCCAAACCTCCAAGGCAAATCAAAGCATTACAAACTCAGGAGCCAGGGAGAATCCACCCTTTTCTTGAAATAGCTGGGGGGAAATGTATCCTTTATAGTACTTTCATGAATTTAAACTCAGAAGATTACATTGTTTAATCCAAGCCTGTTAAGGAAAAGTGCTACTGTTGCGGCACTTCCTAGTTATGTTCCCCCTTCTAGAGTACAAGTCAGTTTATTTGCTAATGTGTCCTGCTGGCCAAGCTCATGTCTGCCTGTTCTGCTACGTTGCAGAGGGAATCTTCTTCCAAAATGCATATATGTGCGAGAATTACACCTCAATAAATGGTCATTATCAGAGAAAAGAAGCTATTGGAACACCTCTTATTTTCTTTACCTACCAAGTTAGAGTGAATAGGGTTTTGTTGTTACAGGGAGGGGCACGTAGGTTTCTGAAGGAAGAAATTGAAGGAAACTCTTTAGAGCTTGAGAAATTTTGAAGTGGGAAAGGGGTAGGGACATTTTGACATGTACTCTTTTAAAGTATTGATTTTTTTTCCCTAAATTGATCTGAAGGCAGGACAAATGTTTACTCTGATACCCAATACAGTATTAAAAAACCCAAATGTCAAGGTGAAAATCTGATGGGCTACAACCGTAGCGGAAAGAAGGATAAAATATCTTATGTGACCCAGAGTTGCTGAAATGTCTTATTTTTCTCTTTTTGCCAGTTTTGTCTTTTTATTTAAGTTTATTTATTTGCTTTGTGGCAGAGAGCATGCGTGTGAGCAGGGGAGGGGCAGAGAGAGAGAGAGAGGGAGAGAATCCCAAGCAGGCTCGAATGAATGGTGAGATGATGACCTGAGCCAAAATCCGGAGTCAGATGCTTAACTGACTAAGCCACCCAGGCACCCCACCATTTTTCTTTTTTTTCCCCTTTCTTTCTTTCTTTCTTTCTTTCTTTCTTTCTTTCTTTTTTTTTTTTAAATTCTTCTCAGTTGCACTCATCTAGGGAAAAGCCATTTCTTTTTTTTTTTAATTTTTTAAAAATTTATTTATTTTTGAGAATCAGAGAGAGAGGGAGATACAGAATCCAAAGCAGGCTCTAGGCTCTGAGCTAGCTATCAGCACAGAGCCCGATGCAGGGCTCGAACCCACAAACCAAGAGATCATGACCTGAGTCAAAGCCAGACGCTTAAACGACTGAGCCACCCAGGTGCCCTGGAGAAGCCATTTCTGCTAGTCATGTTGCCAACAAAACTTTGCTACTCTCAGATGAAAGGGATTTTTCTTCCTTTTAATTAAAGTAGGAATGAGGAAACTTACTAATATTGTACCTTACTCCTTCAGTAATAGATGGAGAATCAGCACTCTATGGATACAAAGGGCAGCCAAGCCATGCTAAGTAGTTTTCCTTGCAGACCTCACAAAGGTTCTCTGAGCCCCAGAAGGTATTGATTTCATTAGATGTGCTAATCTAGCAGTTCTCTGGTTTGAAGACCATAATTACAACACAATACACAACCCATGTATGTAGGCTTATTACAAGGAGAAAAATTTTGCTCTCAATTTATTAACAGCAAATGTACACATTTTTCCCCCTGCAAATGTCAGTTGTAAATCTCTCTTATGTACCCACAAGGCTCTCATATAGTGCATTTCTTATTAATAAACTGAACAATTTCATACAGTGTTAATGAGTTAGTGCTTATCTCTTGCTCTCTTTTATGGTTAAAATGTGCTGGAGAACTGGACAATTTATCTAAGCATGTGGGTGACTAAGGTACATGACAGTTTTAATAATTAGGTTCCATCTATCTCTATTTTCACTGATGAAAAAAACGTTACACTTGATTTTCTCATTTTCATAGCTGTATCAGAGTTCAGAGAAAACAAATCAAACAGTAATATGATAATAGAGCTGAATTATAGAGGATTTTTACTATAAGTGGATTTTTACTGCATTCTATGTATACTGTGTTTTTGAAACAATTACTAAGACATGAGGAATAAATTGGATTGTTCTTTGTTATCTTTTAAAATACTAATTTTATTTAAGGCACATCTCCCTGTGTGTAAATGCCTTCTCCATTGCTATTCTGTATCTTTTTTTTCTGAGAATCAATTGCATACCTACCATGGGCTTGTTACTGTGCAGAGAACTTCCAGTTTGTTCTGTTTACTTAGCTAGATTTATTGGGGTGCAGGGGTGCTAGTGGAGGTGTGTATGTGTGTGCGTGCTGCCCTCTACTGGACTTGATTTCTAAATAAGTATTTGGGAGTTTCTTTCCCTTTTTTTTTTTTTTTTGTTTATGGGAAAAGAGAAAGAAATTTAGGAGGGATTGTGTTTATTCTTTACATTACTGACAAATGCTTTGGGCGTAGGGACTGCATTCTATATAGTCTGTGGGTCCCACAGTCTAGCACAGCATTTTATACATAGTAGGTGCTCAATAAATATTTGTTAAATAAGTTAAAAAGCTCACCAGGTTGTTTCCATGTAGATGGAGTCTTTTGGCAGAGAACATTGCCTCAACCTTGAAATCTATGATCGATTCAGAAAAAGAAAACAAGACACAGAGCTTATTAGAGACGGTATGTCTGCACATGAGCCCACATTTGAGTGACTAACTTCCTTTGCAAATTTCAGCATTAATGATTTGGTATTATATAAGTAGAGATCTAGAAGCATAAAGAAGAGTAGCCACTTAGATTCTGCTAAAAATTTTACCCAAGTGGATAAGAACTTGAGACATGAATTTGGCTGTGAGTAAAGCAAGCATAATAAGGAGAGAGATCACCCTTTCATCAAACATCTTGTACTTAAGCCATATAGCAAATTTCACCTATCCGAAACCCAGCCAACAAACAAGAGGGAAAGCCTTTTGAGGCTGTGCTCTAGAACAGTGTGGGAGAGACGGCTAATTGCTTAGTGTAATCCATCTCCATCGTCCACATGGTAGAATGTTAGCCGGAAATGCATGTGCAGCCAGGGACTGAATTTGCCAACGCTCCTGCCATCTTTGGAATGTTCTTGGGCTCTACCAGTCACATCCTGATCCCCAGTGATGAGTAGCACTCCGATTCAAGACTTTTAAGAAGCTGTTGTACCCCGTCTACCTTCTCTTTCCATTTCTACTGACTGGAGCTGCCAACAGCACGGCACAGGATGCAGAGTCTGGGAGTCTCCCTGCTACAGTCATGAATAAGATGGGATTCTAGTGACAACTGGACAGTTTTTATGTTGAGCTTCCAGGATTTGTCTTCTGGGAGTTGTCCAGCAGCTAACATTACTTACCTCACTAATACAGAAATATATATTTAGTATGTTCCTCCAGACCACACTAATATGCTATACTATGCTAATAACTATGCTGTATTATACTATATTCTAGTAGTAATACTATACTATAAAACCAATACTGTCCTATGCTACAATACTAATGCTACACTATAATAATGTATCAAACTATACTATGCTATAAAGGCGCAAATACATTTTTAAGGAAGATGTCCAAATAGAACGATTAAAATTAAAACAATAACAGGAGCAACAACAGCTTTGATTAGTTTTCCAGAGGATACACGTCGGGTTTCCCATAGCCAAGACAGGCCTGCAGTCTGTACTGGTCATTAATTTGGTATGTGGCTCAAAGAGGGATGACTGCAGACAGAAAGGACAGAGTCTTAGGACACATGAATACATGGCACTGGATACACCAGGGCCTTGTTCTGAGCAACAGGAAGGCGGCTCTGTAAGTGCTCGTGGGACTCTGCATGAAGGGGAATGGAAAACCAATGCTCTAGTTTTATACCATTTCATCACGGAAAAGCCAATTTCTACTATCAGCTGTACAGCTAACTCACCACAGAAACTGTGTCTTCATTGGCAACGGACAACATCCCAATAGTTTAGATTATCTTTAGTTAATTAATAAATTATCTAGTTTATTAATTAAGTTCATCCTTTATCTTCATTCATTTGTAGTGGATGAAGAGATTTGACTCTGTGTTTTCATAAGCCTGATCCTGTGGGAAAACCTGATGCTGTGCTTTGCTTGATGTAGTTGAGATGTCTCAGAGGAGATATCTTGACCCGTGCTGTATGCAAAAAGCATCTAATAATGCGCTAGATTATAATGTGATTCTGGTGCGTGCACTTCAGGATCCGTCATTATCATCCTATTTTCATAAATGATCTTTGCTTTTTTTTTAATGGAAAAGTGTACATAAAAACTCACTTGCTGGGTTAGAAGGCACTCCGTGATATCCTTCTCTTCCTTTTCTTGTTCACATTTTTATTGTACATTTGCCCAGGGGCTCTTGAACAAGACCATGTTTATTAATCCAATAAAGGAGTACATGTAATGATGATCGTTTACTCCTGACCTATAAGAAATAGGTATTTATTTTATTGGTGTAATGAAGTTTTATAGTTTCAGGATTTCTTTGCTCTTTAATTTCCCTTAGAGTCCAGGGTTTGCAGTTTCAAAAAAATAAAATGAACATGTTGATGCAAATCCACACTCCCAGAATCTTTGGCCTTTATGTGGCGTTTTGGAATTCTCTTCCCATTTAAGTTTTTATTTTCTTGCCCTCTAAAACGTTTCTCATTAGAATTTTGCCTTATCAAACACTGTTTGAAATAAACTGGCCAATTGTTGGATCAGACGAATCTTTTTATCATTTGGAGATTGGCATTATACTGGGTTATAACAAGGTTTGACCTGTACACACAGACAGAAGTGTGTTCATGAGCTTTGTTGTAGTTCTGCTGGGAGGCAAGATTGTAAACCAGACAACCTCCTGAGGTTCACCCCAGCCCCATGATTCCGTGATACTAATCTCCTTGAGTGAATCCAACATGTTTATTCCTCCTTTGAAGATACTACTAGCTTGTGCTTTGAAAATATGTTTCTCTTTGTTCTGGAGGCAGAATATGCTGTCAAAGAACAAAGTGGAAATTTTCAAGAAATTTGTGAGCATGGGGTCCACTACATTTTTCTAAATGAAAGTGAAAAGATAGAACCGATCTGTAGTTTCCAAATTTTATTTCAGTTCAATTTAATTCAATAAATAAGTACTGATTGTCTATTTATTTGAGACTGTAACAAAAAAAAATTGAAGAAATAGGGTCTGTCTTATTTCACTTGTTTGTTGTAAAGAAGAAATGAAATCACAAATATGCACAGAACTTGGCACATGGAAAGCCTTGAATAAACAGTAGTTATTGTTGTCTGTATTAGGAAATAACAGTACAACTTGAATGAACTTTGAAATGTAATGTTTTGTTGGTGTCGCATTATCACTGTCTGCAGAGTGTTGTTCTGAATGCTACCAAGTGTTTTTCTGAATAATATTGCATGGACAGCAATTCTGGCTCTCCAGCAGATCTGGGTTTGAATCCTGTTTACATCATCACGGTATCACTCAGTGTCAATTTTCTTATTTAGGACTGTCAGCTTTTTTAGTAAAGTAACTAGTTCATGGTGAGCTGTTGTTCACAGGTAGCCGTGGTTCTACGTGTCTCAGGTGGGATCCTCCTCAAAATGGAGCCTGTGTCAGAGCCCTGGGTGTGGGTAGATGATTTGGTAAGTGAGTTTAGGGAACAGGAACTAGGCGCCAGGAAAATGTATGAGAGAAAGGGGAAAACTCCTATCAGTGAGGGAGTTGGCCATTGCTACAGATGACATATTCACTCTTGGCACTCCATGTGTGGAACCTGCTAAGATTCTCTCTCTCCCTCTCCCTCGTCCCTTTCCCACTCATGTGCATTTGTGCTCGCTCTCTCTCTCTCTCTCTCTCTCTCTTTCTCTCTCTCAAAATTGTCTACAAAGGAATGTAAGCTATCAGGGTTCTCTAGAGGAACAGAACCAGTAGTTTATAAAAGGAGCTTTAACACGAGGGATTGGCCCATGTGATTATGGAGGCTCAGAAGTCCCACAGTCTGCCAACTGCGGGCTGGAGGCCCAGGAAGGAGAGTTGTATAGTCCAGTATGGATCTGAAGGCCTGACAACCAAGGGGACTGATAATGTACATAAATTTGAGAGCAAGAGAAAATATGAGATGACCCAGCTCAACAGTGAGCAGGGCAAAAAAGGGGCAAATCCTCCCCCCTACCACCTTTTGTTCTATGCAGTTGTCAAGGGATTGGATGATGTCCACTCACAATTGATTGTACGGTGTCTGCGGATTCAAACGCTAATCCCACCCAGAAACACCCTCACAGACACATCCAGAAATAATGTTTAATCCAGGCACTTCTTGGTCAATCAAGCTGACATATATGTAGCTGATATCACCACCAGAGGAAAAGATTTATTCAATGGCTCCCAGGCAGTGGTGGGCAGGAAGGGAGGGTGTGGGGCTGGGGCTCAGGCTGGGGTGTGTAGCACTGTCAGGTTGCACCCCAGTGAAGCTGATGGCTCAGAAAACTAGCTGTTACAGTGACTCAGGCAGGGGGAAGTGTCGAGAGAGAGTGTGGATTGGTGCACAGAGGTATCTGATAGGCTAGAACATGTCTGAGAGCACCAAAGAAGCCAGTCACGCAGCATGCTGGGCTGGGAAGAGACACACATCAGTAAAATATAAAATGCATTTAAAAGAATTAATAAACTGAATTTCAAGTGAGAGTTCAAGGATCTGTTGGTCATAGCAGGCATGTTTCATTTGTTTCTGCTACATACCCTTTAACCCTGTTCTCATATCGTATCAGCTATTGGGGTTTGGGGAAATAAAAAGAACACAGAAGGTTCCCAACCTTGAAATGTAATAAAAACTACTGGAGTAGATCATTTTTGTTGTCCCCCTCAACTTTCTTATATTGTGTAAGCCGTTCTCCTAAAGCAGAGCTCCAAGAACAGAACTTCTTGGGTTTAGGTTGATCAGCAAATCTTTAACTAGAGGAGGAAAATGAAATATAGATGTCTTGAATTGTAGCGCTATTCAGAAAAGAACCCTCTTTACAAATTCCTTTTGAACCAAAAGTTGTTTAATCTTTACTGACTGATGAAAAATTATTTTAAAAGGAGAGAGATGGCTTTCTATTCTCCTACCTCTATAGCTATTAGAATTCACAGTCATAGCAACTTTTTGTCTTCTCCAGAAGAAAACTTTTATTCACTTTGTAAGAATAGTCAATATAACATTAGCCTTTGCAGCTTTTTCGGTAAAGCTGATAGAAAGGACTTCTGTATTTCTATAAAGTCTGCACGTGTGCAGGCAGAAGCTTTGGGTGTCAGAAACAACATTCACTATGTGGGAAAATTTGAGACTGTTACCCAACTGCTGTTCAGCTTTGCTTTGAACGTTGTATAAAAACAATAAAGTTTCACTCTAATAAAGAAAAATCTCTGCAAACATATAACTAGTTATATACCTCTGAGTAGGCAGTGTATGTAACTGAAACAATGAAAAAAATGATCTTATATTGCTTTGTGAGAAATTTTAAGATGAAAGGCGTTTATTTGTGAGAATGAGAGCTAAAGATTGGCTGAAAATAGGTAAAAACTTCTGCCTCTTTTTTGAATGCTTTTTTTTTTGGTTGTTATTGTTATGGTATAAGCTGTGCAAAAGGAACAGAAATTGTGATTTCAGGATTGCGAATTCTTGGGTTGTTGTGTGTCTAATATGTATTTAGAATATTCTTTTATTTTCTTTTATTTATTTTATTTTAAATTCCAGTTAACATATGGTGTTATATTAGTTTTAGGTGTACAATATGGTGATTCAACACTTCCTTATATTACCCAATGTTCATTATGACAAGGATACTCCTTAATCCTTGTAGAATTATGTTTTTATGATAATATATGTATGTGTGTGTTAAAGCTAACATGCTCTATTTTTAACAATATGTATTTATACTCAAAACTAAGTTTCCTTTATTTTAGTAAAAATGTCTATCAGTACTATCTCAGTACATTAATAAGTAAGTTTTTACAGTTTAAGATTTTAACTTTCTTAAATGTCTATAGTTTTTTTTCCATAATATTTTATTGTCAAATTGTTTTCCATACAACACCCAGTGCTCTTCCCCTTCAGTGCCCTCCACCATCACCACCACCTCTTTCCCCCCCTCCCCCTTCCCCCTCAACCCTCAGTTCATTCTCAGCATTCAATAGTCTCTCAAGTTTTGCATCCCTCTCTCTCCCCAACTCTCTCTCCCTCCTCCGCTCCCCCTGGTTCTCCATTAGGTCTCACTTGTTTTCCTGCGAGACCTATGAGTACAAACC
>NC_043702.1:89474948-89480818 GCF_006229205.1 Suricata suricatta | reverse complement strand
AACATTGGGGTACATGTGCTCCTATGCCTCAGCATTTCTGTCTCCCTTGGGTAAATCCCCAGCAATGTTATTGCTGGGTCATAAGGGAGTTCTATGGATAGTTTTTTGAGGAACCTCCACACTGTTTTCCAGAGCGGCTGCACCAGTTGGAGGAGGTGATTTTTTAAGTAAGTGATTTAAGCTGAGGTTTGACCAATGAGCAGGCTTCACAAAAAGAAGTAGTTGAGAGAATTCTGTTCAGCGACAAGGCTCATACCAAACCTTGGGAGTGTAAGTGCTAATGTGCCCACAGTAGAGAAGAAATTGACAAAAATCATTCCAGGTGTGAGAGTGGGAGTGTGAGAGTGCCGTGGCTAGGGGCACCAAAATGCATGCTGTGCAGAAGTCCCTTGGTCAGCCTGCTGTGTGGAGAACAGACTGGCAAGTGCCAAGGGGTTGAGCAGTGAAAGAGGAGCGGCAGTACCCGCGGATTGATCCTGGATGCTGTTTGTGAATTGGAGAAAAGCAAATTGACGTGAGATCTTCCAATGTAAAATTGAAGAACTGAGTGATGAATAATGCATGCAGGGAAGAATGGGAAAAAGTTTAAGAATGACTGCTAGGTTTCTGATTTTTAATAGCTGGACAGGTAATCATATCCTTGACTCCTTTGATGAAAAGAATGCATTAAGCCACTAGAGGAGGAATATGTTCACTTTGGACCTGTGGCATGTGCAGTTACTTTCACAGACTCAGGAGAAGATGCCAAGCATGAATTTGGATGTTTCAGAACGCAGCCAAATGAGCTGCCCAGGGCTATACATTTAGAGGTCTCAATACATGGGTGATAACTGAAACCACAGATGTGTATGGCACTTTAGGAGGGAATATAAAACAAATGATCACTGTAAAGAACAAAAGAAATCAAAAGCAAACCAAACAAAACACTTCCCTGTGCAAAAACAAAACAAACAAACAAACAAAAACCCAGCAACGGAGTCAGTAGTGAAAAGGGGCTCCGTCATATGTGGATATTCTGCTTGTGCTTCCTTCTGAAATGTCTGGTATGACACCATGTTGTGGAGACATTTAGTAGTTGTTCTATTGTGATCTGGATCCCAGCCCCATGGATGTCACAAGCTAGCATCATGATCTAGGATATAACTAAGGAAAGAAGCAGTTTATGAGGAGGTTTCATCAATTTTCTGGGCAATTTGAACAATGCTGATATGTTCGAGCTTTAATGGGTCACAACTTCTTCCTCTTTCATCTACACAAAAGTTTACTTATATGAATGATCCTGAAAATGGATCCTAGTAGGTACTGTGCAATTTACATTCTATAAAAAAAGGAAATAGCCTTTTCATAAATGGTGTCATAGAAAGGCCAAGTCATAAATATCTTAATGGAAAAGATTCACTTAGTCAAACATAGCAAAGCCTTAAAGTTACTGAGATAACTTTTGAAAACAAATGATTACACAGCCAATAGGTAAATGAAATGAGCACAGTGGCCAAAATGTGACATAAAGCATCCTCTGGGCCGTACCTGTTTGGAGAGCCACGTATCTGATGTCATCTCATATTTCTGCAAAGAAACAATGAACTCCATGAAGCATCTAAACACCAAAAATGAGCATGCATCACTTTAACTTCTTTACACGTTATCCTGGAGGCCTTATTTTTTTCTCTCTTCGACTGGTGAAATACCATGAGAGATCCCATTGTCATTACTGAATTAAAATGAATGAATAAGTACAGAATTGGGATTGAATGATAATTTAATTATAAATTCTTTTCTTTGGTGAACTCCTTTAGAATTCCCAGCAGTATGTCACCAGGGATGGAAGATCATTTTCCAGTGCTGTTTGATTACCTCATTCAAACTGTTTTGAACCACTAGGCACTGTCTCTTTTCACCTCTAGGCATCATCAGGAAACAAAATTATTAAGTCCTTCAAAAGAACTGGGCAAACTGCCAAGGACGAAATTAAAAGGTAGATGTTCTTTCAACATTCAATCCACTTTCCTTCATAGTCATTTTCTTTTCTCAAGGAAAAACAAAAATTTGAAATGACAAAATTTTATGTTCCATTAAAATTATCTTGCAAATGATCAGAACTGAGGACATTATTTCATAGAGCAAAACTAGATTCATTTAATCTCAAGTTAAATATGTGTAGATAAAATAAATTTTATTAGTACTGTTTGCATACAGTAATTTATGAAAATTCTGTATTCTAGAAAACTGTCTTTACTAAAGATATTTAAATAAAAAACCAAAAATCAAAGTATATTATAAAAATTCTCAATATGCAGAACTATTCACTTCAAATTATTATTAATAATAACTTATTTATAAGGTTTTTTTGGCTTCTTTAACAGTTTTCCCTTTTAAAGCCACATTATTATTACATTAAAGTCAATTACTTCCTATTTTCCTGACCTATTTTCATTTAATAGACTGTTCTACATGTGAATCTCAAGGAAACATCTAACTAAATCCTGGATTTTCTATTTGCACCTCTTATGACTTGATATTTATAAAACACACACACACAAGAATATACCAATGCCCCTTTTTACTGTTTATTTATTAAAACTTTTATGATGTTTATTTGTTTGTATGTTATTATTTATTTATTTGAGAGCAAGAGTGCAAGTGGGGAAGCGGCAGAGGGTGAGAGAAAGAGAGAGAGTGAAAGAGAGAGAAAGCCAGAATCCCAAATAGGCACTGTACTGACAGTATGGAGCCCAATTCAGGGCTCGATCTCCCGAACGATGAGATCATGACCTGAGCCCAAATTGAGTCAGATACTTAACCAACTGAACCACCCAGGCACCCCAAAGTATTACTAAGTTGGTTTTTTTTTAGAATTTACAAAAGTCCAAAGTTTCACATGCATTTATTTGTCTTATTTTAATTATAGCAGAGAGTAAACTTTATTTAACTCCATAGATGGATGAGAAACAGAATAACAATAAGATTCCAGATCAATATGATAGGGCTCCTATATCTATTTTCTACTAAAGCTTTTTGATACATTCTTGATATTGCCTAGGTTGATAATCTTTATATAGAAAAGATGACATGCTTTCTCTAAGTAGAATATACACATGCCAATTTCTAAATCATTTAGTAATCAGCTGAATAAGAAATCATTCAGAACATTTTAACAAATGAATGGTGAAATCCTAGTCCATCTATAAGCTAATGAGATGAAAGAGGATGGCTGAATAAATACAAGCTATCTGTAAGGAGTGCTTGTCAAAACCAGTAAGTACATGCATGGTTCATGCATCAAACTTAATCTCCACATCTATGCTCATCACTACAATCAAAGATAAATTTCTTCCTCTTTGTCTTTTATAGACCATTTTAAAACTATGTTTTAAAAATATTGAAGTCTAATTTGCATATAGTAAAATGTACATATCTCAAGTGTATGTAATGAGTTTGACAAATATATTTACTTCCCATAAAGACACAAAGTCTTCTCACTTCCTCACATTCTCTTGTGCTCCTTCCCAGAGGTTCCAAAAAGGTGGACAATCCTCTGAACTCTTTCCCATTTATTAGTTTCACCTGTGTTAGAAGTTCAGATTACTGAAATTATACATTTTAGACTCTTTTAAGTGGGATTTGTTTTACACTGTGTTTTTGAGATTCATTCATATTTTTGGGCATATCAGTATTCTGCCTTTTGTGAATTGTCAAGTAGAATTCTGTTCTGTTTTGTTGACATATTCCTTGTTAACGGACAATTTGAGCTTCCAGGTTTTAGCTACTGTAAATGAAACATCTTTAAACATATATATGCACAAATCCTTTGGTGGAGACAAGATTTATTTCTTGTTCAAATACCTAGGAATGGAGCTACTGTATATGTATGTGTTTATATATACATACACACTCATTCATCTATACAATATACAATATGTATTTACACATATGCATACATTCATATATAATATACATTATAATATATACATATATATGTTTATGTACATTTAATTTTACTTGAAACCACAAAATCATTTATTAAGTAGCTGTATCATATCACACTTCTACTCATGAAAAATAAGAACTGAAATTTTCTACATCCTCCTCAATAGTTTACATTGTCATCTTTTTGTTGTTTTAATTTTAGTTATTCTAATACTATGTAGTGATATCTTATTATGATTTAATTTATATTTTCCTAATATCTAATGTTGATACTTTTTCATGCATTTATTACTTCCTTATACATTTCTGTTCCCATTTGGATCTTTTTATTGGGCTGACTATTCATTATTGAGATGCATCTATTTGTAAGATAACACATTTTACAAACTATGTTCCCCTAGTCTGTGACTAGCTATTTTTCTATTTTTTAAGTTTATTTATTTTATTAAGTTTATTTATTTTTGAGAGAGAAAGAGAGAGAGAGAAGCGGAGGGGCAGAGAGAGATGGAGAGACAGTCCTAAGTAGTCTTCATGCTGTCAGCATAGGCTCCATCTCATAAACCTGAGCCAAACCCAGGATTCAGAGGCTTAACCTGCTCAGCCACCTAGGTGCCCCTGTGGCAAGCTGTTTCTTAATGGAAACTTTGATGAGAAGTTCTTAAGGTTGATGATGTCTAATGTATTATTTTATCTTGGCTTTTTGCTTATTCAGTATAACTAAGTTATATCTCATACTTTTTATCTAGAAGATTGGCAGTATTATCTCTTAGATTTAGGAATGCAATTTACCTCAAATTAATTTTAGAATATGGCACATGATATTAAATACCACTGTATCATTAATTTGGTTATTGATTGTTCCAGAATCATTTTCCCCCTTTGAATTATTTGGCACCTCTGTTGAAAATCAATTGATCATATAACTATAGATTTCTGGAAATTCTATCAATTCAGTTGATCTGTTTGTGTGTCTTAAACCTCCACTAGAACTCCCATTTCTATGCCTTTCTAATTATTATGGAAATCCAGTAGTAAAACTTCTCCAGCATTTTTGTTTTTGCTTTTGTTTTTTACAAGATTGTGTAGTTCATTAGGTCTTTTGCACTTCCATATACATTTAGAACCAGCTTATCTCTTTCTACTAGATAGATCGATTGATCAGTCTGTTGGGAATTTGTATACTGAAACTACAGTTCACTTTCAGTAGAATGACATCTACAATATTTAGCCATTCAGTTCAAGGATGTGGCATGTCTTCTATTTATTTAGGTCATTCCTAATGCCTTTCAAAATGTAGTTTTCAATATGAAGATCTTGCACACTATTTGTTAAATTTATCCTTATGTATTTAATGTTAAAACATTTTTAATGGCATTTTTCTTTCCCATTGTAAAATTATGAGTCTATAGAAACACTTTATGTTGCTTTTCAAATCTTCATTTTGAAAAAGTACAATCATACAGAGAAGTTAAAAGACCAATTCAAGAAACAGTTGCATATCCTTTAGACATATCACTCATTTATTTCAATTTTTTTTCATTTGCTTTATTATTATTTTATCTCTCTACTGTTCTTAAATTATTTGAAAGGAAGGCAAAAATATATTTTTTCCAAAATCAATTAAAAGTTAAAAATATACTTTACCTAAACAATTTGACAGAAATTTTGAGTCATTATATCTATTTCTGCCTAAATAATTCAGTGTTTCTTAAGAAAATTACAGTATCCTATATACTATTTATAGTAAAATGATCAAATTCAGGAAATTGAACAAACAATTAAAATTGGTACATGGATTTGTGAATTGTGATCCATTGTACTCTGTTTTTTTTTAGATTTCTTACTTTTTATTGATGCAATAATGCCATCCACAAATAAAGAGAATTTTACTTCTTCCTTACTAATCACCATGATATTTATTCCTCACCAACTTACTCTGGTCA
>NC_043702.1:89415897-89474848 GCF_006229205.1 Suricata suricatta | reverse complement strand
TGTGGTCCGTGGTCCTGTTCCCCAAACCAAGTTCGAATTGCTCGCGCCGGGCGCAGTCGCTGCTCGGGTGGCTTCCCGCCTCGGAGCGTGCCTCTCCAGAGCAGCCGCTTCTCACAGCCACAGGCGCCTCTGATTCCCCGCCGAGATGGCTTAGGGCTGGAGGCTGTTCCTTCTCTTGCGCCCCGCTGCCCAGCAGTTACCTATGGAGTGGGTTTCTGTCTCCACGCGCAGCCCAGCGTTCTATACCTCTTCCCCAGAGACAGTTCTATGAGCGCGTTCCTACTCTGTCTCTTCCCTTTGTCTCTCGGGTGCCGTGCGCTTGCGCCACATTGGGCTGGGGATCTTACCTCCCCTGCCTGTCCCGGGCTGGCCCGTCCTCGGATCTCCCCCGTTCGCCCCCACTCACTCAGGTATCCTTGAGGTTCTATTCCCTCTGGAGTTCGTATTTTCTCCTTCCACTCTCGCAGATGAGCGTAATATCATTCTCAGTTCGATAAATGGTGCGGACGGAGTTTACAGAGCTCCCTTCCTCTCCGCCATCTTGGATCCACCCCCAAATGTCTATAGTTTATGGCCATAACATGATTGCTTAATATTTTGGCGATTCTCTTCTGAAAATATATAAAAATCGTCAATCATATCATACGTCTTCTTTGACTAACTGGAAAGATTTATCTATCAAAAAAGGTGTATTTAACTTTTAATTAGGAAAAAAAAATTAAAATTCCTTAGTTGCATTAGTAACAAACTGGTAGTTCAAGTTCAACTTTAGCAATTAGGGTGGTTCATGTTCCTGTATTCCTGGACATCTTTTTTCTTCCTCCTCATTATGAGAATGTTCATGCAAAACTCAGAAATTCAATCAGAAGATGAAATACTGAAATATGTTCTTTTAGTTGTTGTTCTGTTGAGTTAGATCAAGACACAGTTTTCTGATTCTTAAAATAATGACTCAGAGCCCTTATTTTAAGAAGCTGAAGTAGAATATTTTTGGATAAAATGCTGAGTGAATTAACACTGTTTTCAGAGTTAATTAGCAATGCCTGTGTATACACAGACTTATTAGTTCATTTCTTTTAACTAAAATAATTGGTCACTTCTAACAACAGATTTGAAAGATTTTAACATCAAAATGAAAAAAAGACAAACATTGTTTACATGCATTACATAACTCTTGGGACTGAATTATCCACTATATTGACTAAATGACCTAATTAAGAGCTGGGTTTAGTGTTCTGTCTACATAAAGTGACCTTCCAAGTACAGCCTGTACACGGAGAGTGGAAAGCCAGGGTCCCAAAACACTCATTTTGTGTGAGGACAAGGCCTTGTTTTGGTGGAGAGGCAGCTTCTTTCTTTTAATATTACTAATTGCGCCTAAGCATGTGTTCCCCTTTTATTTCAAAAGGAAATAAATGTGTCTGTATACATCCAGAAATGATGTTTCTAAGCGTAAGAGTCATACTACCCTGGGAGCTAAAGACTGGTCAAAAAGACTTTCATCTTTTATAATTTTGGCATCCAGCCTGAGTAAACTGTTGGCCTCATTTCAAGGGCTGTGTCTCTACAACTCCATCATGTGGGAATGCCGAATGAAATATTTAGGAAGTGTTTTTGGAGACCTCCACATATTTGGATATTTTTTATCTCCTCTTTCAGACAAAACATCTGAACAAATGAATGCAGATGCTCTCCTAAACTGAGCAAATTTGAAAGCTGAGCCACATACTTTCAGAGTGAACGGGTAGATTAAAAGAAGTACAGTATTATGTTTTCCTTTGGCACTGTTTCTAGAGGTTTCATCTCCCTTCAGACCCATGTGTACATGTCAGGAATTGGCTATCAGTTCATTGTTACCAACTCACTTAGAAGGACTCATTAATTTTATAACACAAAATCTCTTTGCAATGAATAGTTCTGCAAACTAGGAGCTTCATTTTATTCATCTAGAACCTGCTTGGCATGCTGCAGGATTCTTTGGGAATAGAGTTTTGTAGGATGAGACTATTCCCATTTTAAATAACCCATGCGTCTATTCATACAGCATCATCAGTAAAACAAATAATAAACCACTCTCAAGGAAACCTATGAAAGACTCCCTTTCTCATCCAAGCTAGAAGATAATCCTCCCAAAGATCATGGTAAATTATTATGGTTATTAACTGGTCAAACCATGGAAGAATGAAAAGCATGTCTGGGCTGTTGGATCTGGCAAACCTGGATTCAGATCCTAAATCTTGGAACTGTTGATCTTTCTGAATTTTTGTTTCCATGCCAGTAAAATGAGACCACAGTGTCTTCAGCATAGAACTGAGATAATAATTGCATGAGATAATGTATATAAAGGATGAGTGTACATTCTCAGTTATTGGTCACTACTTTAGCGAACAATTTTATCAGTTAGAATGCTTAATTTCATAGATAGTGAAAATACAGCTTAAATGGCTTTAATAAGATGATTTATATGCCACACAACAAGAGTATGGAGGTAAAAACAAATACAAGTTGGTTAATTCAGTACTATGGTGATGCTGTGGAGATCCAGGTTCTTCCAACTTTCCACTCAACCACTCTGAATATTCTCTTGTGCTAACTCTTCTTACAAGATGGTTTCTTTGATTTTTAAGGACATCTTCATCAAGAAATATCCAGAGTTCAAAAAATGGGGCTTATTAGTACTTAAATCTCTTTTGTCATTGTTCAGAAA
Organism: Suricata suricatta; assembly: GCF_006229205.1. NCBI lineage: Eukaryota > Metazoa > Chordata > Mammalia > Carnivora > Herpestidae > Suricata > Suricata suricatta. The sequence goes on along the minus strand of NC_043702.1, from coordinate 89,472,141 downwards.
CCTTTCCCAGAGGCCATTCTTCATCAGTAGCTTGGCTAGAATTGTGTTTCATGCCCTTACTCTGTATTCCCCAGTCACTGGGAAGAGAAGTGGGCTCACCATGGTCAGCATAAATCAATTGTGATTTGTCTCAGGGCCTGTTCCCACTTTTTTTGGGGTACCTGGACATGCCTACCTGATGGAAGTCTAAGTAGTGTTAGCAAGATTTGAAGTAGAAAGAGCTGTTGGACAGGCCCCCACCCCCAACTCTGTCTGCTACACAAGTATTACCTTAAACTCCATCATAGAATGTCATGGTATCAAATGCTGAGAAAACACAAAAGTTGCTCTCTGTAAGGCATAAGAATTGAGTTGGAGGAGATACTAGATTTGAAGCACATTCTAACAAAGATTTACATGCCATCGGGCAGTGCTTCTCAAACAAACATACAAATCACTTAGGGATCTTAGTAAAATATAGATTCTGATACAGTAGGTCTAAGGTCGGGCTAAAATCTGCATTTCTAACAAGCTTCCAGGTGACTTTGATGCTGCTGTTGTGAAGGTCACACTTTGAGTAGCAAAGGCATAGTTCATTTTGATGCCAGAGGTGCAGGAAGCGTAGAAGCTGGATGATTACAGAGTGCTTCCGGAGGTGGAAGGATACTGTTTAGGCCCTACAGCTTGTATGGTTTTGATAGATTGAGACAAGATATAATATGCTTCGAGATCTTTTATCAGCACATATTTGTTACCTTGATTATAACAGACAAAATTATGTGGCTGTTAAGATACCAAAAAAGAGTATAACGTTTCTGCACTAAACAGCAGGCATACTGTGCAGGAAAGCCATGGCTTTTAGGATTACCTGCTCTTATTTAAATCTTAATGCCTGAAAAAGAAATAGACATAATAACAGTACACATGCATCCTAGACAAAGCAGTGAGCTAAATTAAATCAGCCAGAATATGGACATACTTTCACAAATCGGAGTGAGACTTTCCTTAAAAATAAACAACTTCTTGGGGTTTTGTTGCTTTGTCATTATCCCTTACCCCTCAAAGAAGCAAGAAGAAGTAATACTACTATCTTAATTGTTGCACTTTTTCTCTCTTAATGCTATTTGTTTTGTGAATAATTTACATGAGTTATTTCTTAAAATATCATGATTGCAGTGAAGGAAATTAAAACAGTAGATATGTTCTTAAAATGAACTTCCTCTTAAAAAGTATGTATATATGTAGGTAGAAAGGTAATTACAGTAGTTGAAGCTGACCAGTCAATAGGGCCATGGAGGCAAAGCATTGATGTTCCTGAGATATAATGGAGCAACTTTTCTTCTCAAGTTGTAACTAGAGAGTTTTTGAGAGTTCAAGAACAATAAATCTGTAAGGAATCAAAAGGGAAAATATACAATTATAAAATATCATTGATTATACAACTAATCTGTAGACTGTTTTTGAAAAATATTCTTCTCTTTACCCTGTAAAGTCCAGAAGGCTGGTGTTCAGTAATATATGGGAGGCTGTTTCATTTTTCAATGGATTCAAATGAGTAGGAATAAGAACTAGAAAAAAAAATAGATGAGATCCTATTTCCAAATTCTGGATTCTTCTGCATTTGGTGGAACATACTCTTAATCACTGTATTTTACTATTATGCAGTATTGATCAAATTAAAAATTATAGAATTTGGTCATCAAAATACATTAAGCTTGGAGATTCTGGCATTACAATGAATTTACTGATTCTCAGTTATCTGACTGTTTATAAAATGGGGAAATTAAACTAGACAGTGCTCCCCAAACCTGCTAAATATCAGAATGATCTGAGAAGTTTGTTCAATGCACAAATTCCTTGGGCCCTCTTGAAACTTTCTGAATGAGAGTTCTTGGGCACTGTGTACTTTGGAAGGTGCCTTGGCTTATTCGCATGTAGTCCTCTAATCCCAAGTCTGAAGACCCCACATCTGGAATCTGTTGTACTAGAAAATCTTTTTAGACCTATTCACCCTCAAACCCTCTGATTTTAATGCAATAGTGAGAGAAGCGATTTTGGAATACAGAATGATGGCGAGGGAAATTACTTGGATACCACAACAATAATATTCTTAAATTATCAGTTTACCGTGAAATGGTTTTCACAGTGGTTGGGCTCTAAGAATTTTACCACAATCTTGGCTTTAACTCACCTTTGCCTTTGGGAATAGCCATTCATCACTGCAAAGCTGATTCTAGGGAGAGAAGGGGAAAGAATCACTTTATTTGCACTCACAGCTCCTGGTCTGTATTTATTCACGCACAATTAAAAACAGTAGGGTTTCCCAGTTAACATTTGGTAAAGTTCACAAAACATTGTTATTTTGCTTATTGCTTTGAGAAGCCTGTGGGGGAGGAAACATGTTTTGACAAAAGTATTGTCTTAAATCTCCAAATGTGAAATTGTGTAGTGGTTTATGCATCAGTGTCCTTCTAAGGCACTTTGTGGTCAACTCTGAGGGCCTCTTGGGAGTGGGATCTTTCTGCATCTCTTCTTCATTAGCTGCTGTGCATGTATTTCCGAAAAGGACAGGAGTTTTTTCCCAAAAGAATGATGCATTATTGTGGGAGCTTTGTATTTTGGTGGTGATTTTACCTTAGTGGCTATTAAAAAGGTTTCTAGAAAAGTTTCACTGTGTGGTGTTAATCTTAAAAATAAGACATTTTACCACCAAAAATTGGTTTATTTGGGAATAACAGAGAAATGCACATGGAGACATACAAACTATAACAAAAACACAGGCAAGTCCAACAACTTGGAGAGGAATGGCATTTCTGGAGAAGAAAGAGGAAGTAAGGACAGGTTGTTTTAAATGGAAGTCCATTGGAAGAAAGCACAGCTCAGCAATGTGGGTTCCCATTGGCTGAGCTTCAGGGCTCATTGGTTTCTTACAGGAGGTGCAATCTTCATTTTTCCCTGGTGGAGGTTGTATTGATGATCTTTTCCTGCCAACCATTCTTCTGTTATGGTCTGTAGTTGACGGTTCTTCCTGTAGTAGATGTTGACTAGTACCGCTCCCGATTTTAGCCTCCCTATCAGGCTTCACTTTGTGAGGTTTCTTTTTATTAATTTGCATGGTGAAAATACATACCTACCTCACCAGGTGAGTGGACCTTCTCTGTCTTTGTGCCTTTAAACCAGGCCAATCCCTAGTCCACACAGCTGGTACCCAGATGCAAAGAACTTTGTTTTCCTGGCTGACTTGTATATTTGTGACAATTATCCTGCTGCCCATCCTCACATCCCGCTTTCTCCTCTACTTCATTCCTGTCTTTGCCTGGCTCCTGGCCATCTGCCTGTGTCTTCCACTCTTAGTCCTGAGGAAGAACAAAGTTAGATTTTAGCTGTTATTTTGTCTCTTTTTTGTAGACTCAGGTTGTGCTTGCCGTTGATTGCTACTTCAAGTAACTGAAGAAAATTCCAGCTCCTAATGCTACATTCCTGTTGGGTCTGTCCATCCTCCTCCCCTCTTGCCCCACCATCTTCCTAACATTCCCTCTCCAAGCCTGTGCATAAAAACTGGACCGTTGTGTGGGACAAATACATATTTGTCTTATTACAGACCTATCGCAGTATGGTAGCTAATAGTAATAACTCACTGTCTCTCAAACTTCACTGTGCAGATGAATTACCTGGGAATCTTATGAAAATGCAGATTCTAATTCAGTAGATCTGGGGTGGGCTTTTCTAAAAAGCTCCTCAGTGATGGAATGCTGCTGGTCTGAGTACCACTTTTTCTGTAGCAAGGGTATAACTGATCCCAGAGGAAGTATAATATAAAGCAGTGTTTTCAACCTCCACTCTGTTGACAGTTTGTGCCAGACATTTCTTTGTTGTGGGACTGTTCTGTACGTTATAGGATTTAACAGTATCCCGGGATTCTGTCTACTAGATGCCCATAGTTCTCCCTTCCCAATTGTGACAGCCAAAACTATTTTCAGATATTGCCAAATATCCCTTGGGGACAAAATCACCTCTGGATTTAGAGAACTCTGGTATAGAGACTATTACTAAGGCATCTAGTTTAGGTTGTTTGCATTCAAATTCTGGCTTACCAACTTACTAGGTGAGTTGCCATGGGCAACGCAGTTAACATTTTGTGCCTCAGTTTTCTCCTCTATAAAATGGGGATGATAATAGTGTCTACGTTAGATACTCTTAAAACTGCTAGGACGATTAAATGATTAAATATCTATGAAGCATTTAGAACTCTATGCATGTATATATCTAGAGATCAATAAATGTTAGCAAATATTATTATCAACATTTTGTTCTGCTCTGGACTTTTCATTAAGGGATGCTATTTTACTATTGATGAACATATTTTGACCAATCAAGAGAAAATAAGTTGTACATATTGTTGAATTAAGACACTGTGGTTTATTTATAGACTAATACTGGTAAAACAGCTTATTAAACCTACACCGTGGTATTTTGTATTGACTTAATTTAGTTCATCGTGATCCTGTATTCATCACCTAATAATGTCACTTGAACTGCCTCCAACAGGAAGGAGGGTATATGGCATGCTTCTGTATTTAACTCCTAACAGAGCAGCAGCTCATCTTAAATACCATGAAACTCAAGGAAATCTGAGACTTATATAATGTTCTTAAGTCCTTCAAACATCTCTCAAAACTTGCTGCCCACACCCTTCATGGTTGCAATAAATACAATAATATTTTCCAGGCTGACAGGAGTATGACTTGATTTAGTTGTTCATGTTCCTGTATTTAACATCTAATTAAAGCCACTCGTGTTCCTGGTAGAATTTTTTTTAAAGGAATCTTTTCTTTCTTCACTAACACCTTGGCCAGGATAACAAATACTGTAGTTTATTTTGCAGAACACTCTCAATCAGGATATTTAAATGATTTTTTTCTTAATCACATGCCACTCCCTGATCTTGCACAGAATTTTAAGTAAGGTTTCTTTAGAATTAACAGGTTTTTATGGAGCAGCTAAGTTTATGGAACAAAAAAGTGCATTGTGTCAAGTGAAATATTCACATAGGGCATTTCTACCTGGTGATAGAACAGCTGGTCATTTTAGGAGGGATAAAAGCCAACGGTATTTGGTTTTATGTGGACTAAAACAAATGGATGAAGAGATGAAATTTAAAACTGTTGGGACATCTGGGTGGCTCAGTCAGTTAAGTGTCTGACTTCAGTTCAGGTCATGATCTCACGGTTTGTGAGTTCAAGCCTCTCATCATGCTCTCTGCTGTCAGCATGGAGCCTGCTTTTGGCTCCTCTGTCCTCCTCTCTCTATGCTCCTCCCCTGTTCTCTCTCTTTCTCTCTCTTCCTCCTCCTCCACTCTAAGTAAATAAATAAATAAATAAATAAGTAAGTAAATATTAAAAAAAATAAAGTTTATTAAAAAAATAAAACTGTTGACCAAATTTTTCACTTGGTGTCACTGCACTGGATCTCTAAGCAAAAATGAAGTGAGATTCATAGCAGTTTTATCTATTATCCAAACATAGTCATGTTTGACCAGCTGTTGAGTGCTTCCTGTGTTCTAGGCTCTGTGTTAGGTCCATGATGTGCATTACTTGACTTGGTCATCATTACAAAGCAATATGTTGAGGTCCTCTCTTTTCCCCTCCTCATATTATAGTTAAGTAAATGGAGGTCTAGAGAGATGAGGTATCTTGCCCAAAGTCATGGGGCTAGTAAAAGATATGCAAATATTCAGACTAAAATATTTAGACTTGAGTGCTCTTTCCCATGATGCTGCTTGAAACAAGCTTTATTGCATTGATTTTGTTTTAAAACTTCTTCAGTCACACCTGGGATTGACAGTAACTACCTTGCAAATGTGTTAAGTGGAAATTCTTTGGTAATTTTAGGGTATCATCTAATTCACATGAGAAACAAATAAAAATATTCTGCTTGGATATCATTGGCTCACTGCCGAATCTCATTATCTGTTGATATTTTGAAGACATCTCTAACACTATCTTGACTTCTTGGGAGTACTTCCCTTACTTTGATAGAATACTGATTTTGCTATCTGTTTTCATTTTTATAGCAAGGGGAGACCAATTTTGCTGCTTTACTATCCTCTTTTACTTATTAAAATGACTGTAATTCAGAGCTGGTGAGAAGTGTTAGATTGATAGCACTGCTCTAGGAAGCCACAGAAAGGAAGTGCAAACCTTCCCCTCACTTCCTGCCAATAATCTCTGACCAAAACCTGGAGGATGAATTTTTAGAAAGGAGAGACTAATTCGTGGTCTGAGATAGTCACTCTCAAATTTCCTTGAAAGCCCCAATTAGGAAGCGAAAGTATACACTAAAGTAAAGAGGAGTTTAACTTCTAAAGTTGTAGTGATTGAAAGAGAAAACACCTTTGCCGAAAGAGACTTTGTATTATCAATTCCTTTAAACTGTTTAGAAGGATGATTACCTTCAAAGCCTTAGCATGAAGTTCTGATGGTAAGTTTCTTTAAATTTTATTTTTTTAATGTTTATTTAATTTTGAGAGAGAATGACAAAGCAGGAGTGGGGGAGGAGTAGAGAGAGAGGGAGACACAGAATTTGAAGAAGGCTCCAGGCTCTGAGCTGTTAGCACAGAGCCCAATGCAGGGCTCGAACCCAGGAACCACAAGATCATGTCCTGAGCCGAAGTTGACTGCTTAACTGACTGAGCCACCCAGGCGCCCCAATGATGGTAAGTTTCTTAATGGCCTGGAGGAGTTGACCAGAATGAGAACCATTCTCAAAACAATGTGATTTTGAAACCAATTGTAAGAAGTATAATAGTGTTTCATTTGAAGAAGAGAATAATGAGGGGCCTATCATAATTATCTTAAAATACTTAAAGAGCTGTTATGTTCATAGTAATGATTATACCAGTAATCATATTGACTAATAATATTAGTAATAATAATATTGACACCTCTAGATGTCAGTCACATTGCACCTGTCCCGTTTAACTCCCACAGCAGACCAAAGCATTACGTACTATTATCATCCCCACTTTACAGGTACGGAAATAGATCACCATGATGGTTCATGGTAGAGTCAGGACTTCATCCAGTTTTATCTGTTCCTTTCTCTTAGCCACAATACATAGTTCTCTTTGTGAGTATTGGCATAGATATTCTTATGCCATGTTCAGCTTTTGAGAATAGATCTATTACTGATGGATAAAATTTTCTAGATGGCAAATTTAGGCTCAGTATAGCTAACTGTCAAATAAGCAAATTTAAAGTCATCTGTTTTTCTGTGTTAAAGATTTTGGAATTTATTCTTTAGGCAATAGGCAGCCATGGAAGGATTTCTAGCAGGAGTGTATTGGAATTGGAAAAGCCAGGGAAAATTAGATTATCTTGTGAGAAGATTATTACAATAGTCTAGGCAAAAGATGATAGAGTCTGAACTTTTGGCAGATGATGAGGGGTTAGAGAATAGGAGGCAGATTCCAGAGATACCGAAGAGGTGGGCAGGAGAGACTGGTGATTGGCTGGAGTGGTGGGTGAGAGAGAAGGAAGACTCAGAGATGCTTCTGAGCCAATGGAGTGCTTGGTGACGCCATTAACCCAGATCCGTTAGGTAGGTTATAAGAGGCTGATTTGGGGTCATGTGGAAAAGTAATCTGTTTTTAGACTTGCTAAGTTTGGAGTGCCTGTGTCACATCAGCATAGAGATACACGTTAGGCAGTTAGTAATGAATCTAAAGTTCCAAGGAACACTCTGAGCTGGAGGCCGATGTTGGGCCAATGTGGTTGGAGCTGTGGGAGTGGACACTCCCAGGGAGAACGTGAAGAACAAGAAGCCTGGAGAGCCCAGGATCACTCACAGAGTAGTCAGGTCTATTCCAGCCATTTAGCAGGTATTTCCTGGTATGGGGTCACCATAAAGAGAAAGTTAGATAATCAAACCTCAAATCACAAGAGAACATGGTGGTTTTTTTTTTTTTTTTTTGAGATTGTCTGCTAAATAAAGCAATCTGTGTGGAGCTGAAAAATTTCAGTTTTCTCTTACAAAAGGCTCCCAATAAGATAGAAGAAGGAACAATTGGTTCCAGGGACTATGATATTGGTATTCTTAAGATCTCTGCTCTCCCTCTCTCCCGTGCCTCCAGCTCAGTGATCTGGGAAGTAGCCACTCTTATCAAAATTATGTTCGGAAGAATGTCTGTGTTAGTGATGTACTATCCTCAGGGTGTGATAAAGTATATTGGGAAGGCACCAGTTTGTTGGGGCCATTTGTTTTATTTTATTTTTTTAATTAAGACCACATCCATTTCTTTTCCCTTTTTTCTTTTTAAATACTTTTCTTCAACTACAGATGGAGTGCAAGGTAGACCATCTCACATGTTTTCTTCTGTTTCTCAATAAGCAGTGTGACCTTGTATAAGACACCTCAGCTATCTGGGGTCCAACTTCCCTTATCTTTTAAATACAGGAATTGGGCTATATTTTCTCTAAGGTATCTTGCAGCTCAAAAGTTTTGTGATTCCATGATTCAAGCTCTGTACATAAATGCCATCTAAATGTCATTGGTTAGATCACCAGAAGGCTAATAATTGTATAATTAAGGGTGGATCGAATATCATTGAAATAAGGTTCCTTAAAGATTGAAAACATTCTCTTTATAGGAATGAAGTAAGAAGCATGTTTTTTCCCATGGGTTCAAAATCATTTTGGTATGAGCTCTAATTAAATTAAATCTTGAGGAATTTAGACTGGAAATATAGAAGACCTCCTTCCTCCCTGTCTGACTCTAAAGGTTACAAGATAATAGAACATGGTTTTTTTTTTTGGGAAATGTACAGAGTTTTAGGAAAGGTGGGTAACTATTGTCTTAGTTCAGGCTGCTATAACAGAATGCCATAGTCGAAGTGGCTTCAACAATAGAAATCTATTTCTCAGAGTTCTGGGGGCCAAAAGTCTGAGATCAGGGTGTCAGAATGGTCAGGTTCTGGTCAGGGACCTTTTTCTGCCTTGCAGGAGCTACCTTCATACTGTATCTCACATGGCAGAGAGAGAGAGATGGGGGAGCAAGCTCTTCTGTTTCTTCTTAAAGGTCCTAGTCCATCATGGGGACCCCACCTTCATGACATCATCTAAACCTAATTACCTCCTAAAGGCTCTACCTCCAAATATTGTCACATTGACAGGGCTTCAACATAGGAAATTTGGGGGAACACAAACATTTCATCCATAATAACTATTTTTGCTGAGGAAGTTTAGCTCCTAGTAGGGTAAACCTAGCTAGTGAGTCTGCTTTGACAAATAAGGACACGGAGGTCAGACTAGACTGGCATAATGTTGTCCTCAAACACCTGAAGAAATACCACTTGAGAGATAGACCAAATCATGGTTGGCATGGAAGGCAAACTCCTAGTGGGAGAAGTATGCTAAGAGGCATTGTGGTAATGGGGTTAAAAGGGATAACAAGAAGCCAGATCAAGGAGTCAGTGATGAGGAGGAGCAGGCACCAGTCGAGGATCAAGATGTGAGGGTATGTTCAGGGAAAGCAATGCTGGATAAAGGTTCATACACTATGGGAACCTTCCTTTCTATGGCCCTAGATGTCTGTCCTGCAAGTTTTGAGAAGCTAGATAGAGCCAGACCCTTGAAGATAAACTGTCTTTAGTCTCTTGGAATCCTCATTTTAGGAAGAGGACACTGCTAAGAAGTGCAGGGGTGGGGGGGGCGCCTTTCCTTTCTTGAGGACTTTGGAAATTGGACCAAAGTTGTATAATATTGTGGCATAAAGATAAGCCTGTATATTATGGGACTTTTACTTTCTATTTGTTTCAGTGGGCTTGGAAACATACCCTCAGATCTGTCCTGTCTCCCATCCTGTCATTGTCCCCACTCTCCACCCCCTATTCTAGGTGAGTCATCTCCTTCCAGAACAGTGACAGCCATCACCAAAATTGAGAACTCAGTGTGACAAAAGGGCTGTTTTCACAGTTCTCTGGCAATGTAATATAAAAGTTCACCACATCAGGCACATCATCTTAATCACTGGGGTCAAAAGAACCTCTAGATATGACAAGTAGCTGCCTCCTTAGTTAACTTCTTCCTTCTGATTGGCAAGGAGAAGACTGCAAATCACCAATGCAGAGATCATCACTTCACTATTTTATTTCTTTAGATTTGTCTCCATCAGTTCAAATAGGATTTCAGCCTGAGTCTTTTGTATTAAAAGGATAAATGGAAAGGAAGTCAATGCTCACTCTTAAGATGAAGGTGAGATTTAGCAATGGTGCCAGAGTTTCGAAGTGCACTGATGAATGCATTTCTTTAGCGTATGTCTGTTGAGCACCTATTCCATATGCCTGGCACTCTTCCTCTAGTAACTGAAGGGTACAGGAGTAAACAGGCAGTTGGGGAGTTTGGCTCTAATAGAGCCTCTATTCCTGTGGAGAAACAAATACAGAAATAGAAAAATATCAAATAATGACAAATACTATGCAAAGAACAAAGTGGGGGGCGGGTGTGATTGAGAGTGAGTGGGGGCTACACTAATTAGGTGTCCAGAAAAGCCTCCTTGAAGAAATGGCATTAATGCTGAGATCTGAATGGGAAGAGAAAGACAGTCCATGCAAGTCTGGGAGTGAGCATCCAGGCACAGCACAGAGTTGGCTCAAAGGCCTGAAGTCACCACTGAAATTGGCATGTAAGGCCATGGCTTAGTGACAGAGTTGAGAAGTAGGAGATGACTTCTTAGGGAAAAATAGGTGCCAGACATTAGGAATTTAGAATTTATTCGAAGATTATTGGGAAATTGTCAGGAGGTTTTAAGCAGGGAAAAATTGTTTATCAATGTACTGTGTGAGAAGATCACTCTGGCTGCTCTGTTGAAAATGGATTGTATGAGGACAAGATCATAAGAAAGCAGGTCAGTTAGTAAGGGGCTACTGTTATATACTCTGAAAGACTGTGATAGCTTAGATCACCATTTTAGTAGTGGAGATGCGGAGACATGGGTGCATGTAGGGTTCATTTTGAGGATAGAAATAACATAATTAGTTATTTCCATGTGGATAAAGTGAAAGAAGGAAGGAATGAAGAGTAATTTTTTGGTTTTGGGGTTGAATATCTTAACAAATGGTGGTATATACTGAGACAAGGAATTGTGGGACAGAAGCAGGTTTGGGCAAAAACCAATGTTCAGTTTGAGGTATATTGGTAATGTCAAAAAAATATGTCAAGCAAGCACTTGGATATGAAGCTGGACCACCAAGGATGCCTAGTGTTGGTGTCACAGAGAGAGTTATTGTTCACTGTATATGCACGTGGGTTTTGGTACGGGTCATGTGACTACTCTGGTCAATGGACTGTGTCACTTTGGGCTGAAGCACTGAAGAGAAATTTCAATTTCTCTGTGATCTCTCCTTTGGCTGCTAGTGACCAGCAATGTTTCAGATGGAAGAGTCCTTTTCAGCCTGGGTCCCTGAATGTGAGGGAGAGTGCTTATTCCCTCTGCTAATCTGTGTTAATCACACAAGATGAGAGAGAAAAGAACCTTCTTGTGTTAAGGCATTGAGGTTTGGGGGCTCATATGTTACTGTAACATAACTTAGCCTACACTGACAAGTACCAACATATAAATGTATTTATGCATTTTCAGTAACAAAGATACTAGTTGACATCATGGGACCAGACATTTTCATGTAAGGAGAAAATACAAATGGAGAGGAAAAGAGAGTCCAGTCTAAAACCCTAATGTGCTCTAACACACTGGGCTCGAACAAAAGAGGAGATCCAGTTGTATGGTGCCAAGGAAGCTAAGAAAAGAAGATGAAGTATCAAAATAGGAGTCCAGATCCATTTGAGCAGGGGGCATGATTTTGCAGCATGCATAGACATTGGCAGTTGTGTTTTCTCTACCTTGTTGGTTGTAGGAGAGAGTCTGAGCTGTGATTTCTTAGAATGAAGTCATGAATGGAGCATAGCACACTGCAAGAGGCTACACTGGTATGCGATCAAGCCAGCAGGTCACAAGAACTGAGGAATTTTTGTCATTGTTGTTGTCTCTAAATTTGGGCAGATGCAGATAAATCCAATCTGGAAAACTTTTCCTGACTCACCCCACACTAGGTAATGCTGGATGATCCTCCTCGAGGTTTCCCCAGGTCCACAGGAGATCTCTAAGACTTGTTATTTTGCAGTTTAAGTGTACTGGTTCCTCAGATAATCATCTCCTCCAGGACTCTACCTAGCACTTACAAAGATATCTGTCATGAAGCAGATTTTCAGCATTTGTTCAATTTATGGACAGTCCTTCCTTGCACCAGGCAATATCAACTCCCACAAACCTGAGGTGATAAGGGTGCTGGTTGTCACAAACAAAAGGTGGTGAGTGTTTCTTAACCAAGTGTCAACATCACATGACCAAAGGAAGCCTAACCTTGTTCAGATTCTTTATCTAACTAGTCCATCAGTAAGTACTTACCAAAAATTATGCATTGAAGGAAAGATAGGAAGTAGCTATCCTACCCTCAGGAAAGTTGACAATGCAGTTGAGAGGATGAGGCTAATGGCTATGTAACCATCAGAGAACGGTAAGAGACAGTGTACAGTTAATTGAAAAACTGAATGCCACAGACAATGAGCTTTCTAGGAGTTTGATAAAGGGAAGATATAGATGGATGTGAAATAAAATTAGATCTAGGAAAATTTCTTAGAGGAGGTGGAACTTTGAGGCAAGGTCAGATCTGCAAGACTGGGGAGGGACACACAGAAGTGCTGAATCAAAGCTTCTAACTATGAAGGGGCAAGTGAGGAGACCCCTGAAACTAGAGAAAGGGTATTTATTGGGCAGGGGCAAGAAATGTGGTTGGAAAGATAGGGTGGGGCCAGATTAGGTAGGATTTCAAAAGTCAGTAAACTGGTAATTAATGCCATTTGTTTATTAATATATTCATTCATTTGTGAAACTATTATTGAGTCCCTACTATGTACCAGCCACTATTATAAGTATGGCGTGTGTGTGTAGGGCATAGTCTCTGACCTCATGGGGCTTACATGTTGATGAGAGGATCATAAAAGCATTGAAATAAGTATGTGGTAATATTTCAGATTGTGACAAATATTACAAAGCACAGAAAGGCAGATTAAGGAGATACAGAGGGAAGAAACATGCCATTTTCTACAGGGGAGGGTCAGGGAAGGCTTTTCTGAGGAGCAGATATTTATGAAGAGACTGACCAAGTGAGAAGATGAAGAGGGTAGTAGATTCCTGGGAATCACAGTGATATGACAGAGAGTATTTCAGGAAGATAACATATCATAGAAAGGTGGAAAGTCAATGAGGAAGCAGCAAGAAAAATGGCATAATTCTGAATCTATGACGAACATGCTAGAAAGCTTTAGTTATGAAATTTTCTCTTATATAAATTTTAGTTTTGACATTGTATTGGGGATTTTTTTGTAACCTAGACAATTGGGAATTATGGCTAACTGATTAAGAAATGAGAAAAACCTCTTCTGTTTGTTCTTCCTGACATCCCACATTCACAAATATGGTAGCTTGCAATCTGTTGACAACATGGTCATTTTCCAGTGTTTTCTATCCTTCCTAATTACAGAGGGACCTGCTTCCCATTAGATAGACTGGTGTCCTTGAAAAACAGCAAAATAGAAGATATAGGCTCTCATGCCCATCTTGTCAAAGTTAGACCTGTGAGTATTGCGTGGCTTCCTGCCCAGTAGAAGAGGATTAGGGTTGCCAAATCTTTGGATAATAACAAGCTCCAATCTACATAACACCTGGTCTTTACAAACCAAGTCATTATGAATGTGATCCAAGTTGTCACTCCAGGGGTTTTATTATTTCCAAATTAGTCGGAGTTGTTTCTTATATGTATTGAAGTTGCCTGCCCCTGTTCTCTTGTTTAATGTGGATAGAGTGACTGCTTCTCCTGATTCTGCGATGGCTTGGTGATGTTGAGAACAGTGGAGAACAAAGGACCATTATACCATCAATTTCGTGGTCGACAAATATTGTTGGAGGATAAGCAGCAGAATAAAAGAACTCAGATAATACTGGGCGGCATTCTAGGACAGAGTTCAGAAGCAGAGTCCCAGAAGTGGGCAAATTGGTGGCGGGGGCTAGGGGGCAGGGGGCTTATTGCTACTTATCCTATCTACAATACAAATATGTGAGAAGAAAACAGACCCATGATCCACTGACTGAGGTAAAGAATTTAGAATTTTGGATCCTGAGGTAAAACTGCGGTTCAGACTTGGGGAGATAATGGGAAGGCAGAAGTAGAAATGAAGAGATGAACAAAGCCTTCCCAATATCCATCAATTCGTACAGTTCTCTCCATTTCTAGTAAGTCCCCATCATCTCTTGCCTTCAGGATTGTTCCAGTCTTGCTTCTCTGTGTGTTGTCTCTGAACGGCATGCTGGGGCCCTTCCAAAAGTCTAAATTAGATCATTTTGCTCTTTCAAAAGTATAAATTAGATCATTTTGCTTACAGAATTAAAACCACCCATTGGCTCACAAGGACCTGCACATTCCGGTCCTTGCTGGCCCCTCCTGCCCTACCTCATGTCATTCTGCCCCAGGCTTACTAGTCTCCAACTGCTTTGGACCCTCATGGGTTCTTTGTGTGTCAAGCTATTCAAGCCACAGGGTCTTTGGTCAAGTTCTCCTCCATTTTCCTTTTTGGCTAACATCTACATATATGAGATATAATGTATTTGACCACAATTGACTGCCTTGTCAGATCCTAGCTTTTTTACTTCTCTGCTGTGTGACTGTCTACGCTTCTATTATACAATGGAGTTGCTAATAGTGCTAGCCTCAGGGGCTAGTTATGAGGTTTATATGATGCATGTAAAGGACTTAGCCCAATGTCCAATAGCTAGAAAAATTTTGATAAATATTACCTCTTACTATTTTTGGGTCTCAGTCCAAACATCATTTCCTCTGAGATATCTCACCTGAGCCCGATCCTTCTTTTCTATTCCCCTCTACAGCATTTCTTTTTTTCACAGAATTCTTTTCTCTCATCTTGTATGCTTCTAATATAAAATAATGTATGCTTGTGTGTCTGTTTACTGTCTGATGCCCCTATTATGTTATAAACTCCATGAGGGCAAGGACTCAACCCACTATATCACCAAATAGCAAATGTTGTACAAGTTCTAGGAACACAATGACAGCCAACAAATGTCTTGCTAAATGAATGACTGGAGCTGATGGTTCAGAAGTAAGTGTGTGAATGCTGAGTGTCTGCTGGGAAAGCATTGGTGCCTCAGAGGGACTGCGCTGGGCCAGAAGCCAATGGATTTCCACCACACTACTTTTCAATACATTATCTTTGCATCATATTTTAAGAGGTTGATGCATCAAAATCAAATTACTGGACCAAACTCAAAACTTACACTTGTATGCCAGGACTGAATGCTCTTTTCTGGCTGAAAAAATGTTCAGATTTGCCATGGAATCTCATCCAACCTGGAATTGGCCTGAATGAATTGTGTAAATTGTGACAACTACAGTGCTTCCCCCTCCTCTACCAACCTGACTGAATGTTTGACTCAATTCATTGCATCGTTAGTTGGGCTAGTGTAGACCTGGGAAATGACTTCTGGTCAGCGAGCCCAAAATGTTGGTCCAGGCTTGCATTTCTTACTCCTATTTTACATTGGGCTCCTTTATCTACATGCTTTCTTTACCTCTTATTTGTTTAATGCCAATGCCTGTCTATTTTATTTACACAGCACTTTCCCATCCAAGCTTGTTAGACTGCATGGAGAATATCATGTTCAGAAAGAACAATGACAAATACACATAACAATAAAAGTTAAAATTTAAACTCCATCAGTATTTGGATAGTACAGGGTTACTTTCCTCTGTGGTTCCCTCTTGGTTCTCACTAGTGACTAGGTCCCAAGAGACCTTCTCCACCCACCTCCTCTCCCCTTCCATTGTTCTCTTGTTTTCTTCCCTACTCGCTGGAAGCCTGGAGGTGATTGGGGCATTTGGCATCTCTGTGTGTGGGATTATGGGAATTTATAATCTCCAGCTTATTTTCCACATTGAAACACTGGATTATTCCTTACATATAATAATGTCACCTATCTTTCATGGTCACTTCTTTCAAATCCTTTCTTATTTTGTAAAACTCCTTCTTACCCCCCGTTAGTCTTTGCTGACAATGTCTCCTTTCCCTGCCTATGTTACCTTTTTAATGTCTACAATTTGATCTAGATTTTGAGGGAAGTGCTTTTATTAAGGACCAAGGCTGACTATCTTAGTAAGAAACTCATATTATTAGTGAAATATGTACTTAAAACATAAACTGGGGAGTTCGAGCTAGAAATGTTTGCCTTATCCTTTTAATGGACTTTTATGCAACTAAACAGTGTCAGAGAATGTTCAGGCACTGTATACTATTTGACTATACTGAAAAGCCTGTTGTTAGAATAGCGCCTTAATGAGAAGCGGCTATTTTGTAGTTTAAAGGAGTCTGTAAGCTAGCAAAATCTACCAATATTTAAAGCTCATAGTTCGTTGTATCATTAGAAATAATTTAGATTTCATTCTTATGAATTACATATTTTTGATTTTAAGAAGTCCAGAGTCTAGGACATAATTGCCTTGTAGCTATTATCTCTTATATCCTCCATTCCAAAAGCAACAGACCAAATACAAATAATGACAGAGGAGGAAAGTTACATCTTAAGAATCAAAATATTCTTATGAGTACTCTTAAGTGATCACTGACTTAGAAAAGGGGGTCAGGGAGAATGGGCTAACATTAAATTAGAAGGCATGCTGTCATCAAATTGGCAGTCCAAAGAAAAATATACATATCGCTACTTCTGAAGAGGGAGAGAGATACATAACTATAAAGATGCCCATAAATGACATACTCAGAAGTCATCCTTGATGGCCTCTTTCCAGAAGGATTGCAAACATAGATCTTTCCACCATATGGCTGTGCGTGCATGGGATGTGGTCTGAAAACACTTTTTCGATTCTGCGAAGATGGAAATCTGGGAAGCCTGGATGTAACAGTTCAGGAAAACAGAAATGTTTTTCTTTGGCTGTTGTTCCTGAAGTTACTTAAATGAAACTCATTGGCTATTGATCTGTATATATTGAGATTACAATTTAACATAATGGACAAAGTTTCTCTTTCTCCGGGCCCACAGAATTGGCATTATATTTCTTGGGAGTAATAAATCACAGTCTTGGATTTGGGAAAATATTCTAGGATCTGAACGGCAGCTGATTTATTTTTAAGACAGTGATGTCAGAAAGAAAAGCATAACCCAGAGTGTGATGGCAGTGCTCACTGGGAGAATAAGGATTGCTGTTTAAAATACTCAGTAAGGTAGGTTCCCTTTCCCACTTTCAGACTGGATCTGGTCTATTTAGGCAAGAGGCACCAGAACCCCTCCCCATTAGATTCATAACATTCCCGTTTTCCCTTTTCTGTGGCACTTAACATTCTTTTAATTTTTTCCTGTGACAGCTCTAGCTGCTCTATTTATCTCTTTAATCTAATTTGCGCTATGACACCAAGCTTTAATTTTCTCATGATTATTTTGCTTCTTTTTAAGCACCCATGGTGTGCCAAGCATTGGATAAAATCGAAAAGATACAATCCCTGCTGTCGCTGGGCTCGCACATTTAAAGAGGTATGACAGGCAAAATATCCTGTAATTGGCAATAGGTAGTCCTCATACTTTCCCCCCTTTCTCCCTTTTGAAGAAACTTCATCTCTTTGAACAGCCTAAGAAGTTCCTTAGATCAAAGGTGTCAAAAAACCGGGGGGGTGTGGAACAAGTGTCAGAGAGTAAGCAAATGACTCTCAGAGGCTCTGCGCCTAGCCTGCCCACGTGCTCTAATACTCTTGCCTCACCTGGGCGGACTCCACTCTCCCACCTCCTCCGCTGCCTAGGGCACCTGCCACCCAGGAGCCAGAGGCTCTTTTCCTCCCTCCTTGGCACCAGTCCTCCCACCTCCCAAGCTCCAGGAGTAAAAAAAACCCCTCTTAAAAAGAGGCTGAAGCTAGCGGTTTTCCCGGACTGGTCTGCATGAACGGACAGCCTCTGAGAGCCCCTCAACAAGGGAGCAGCCAGGCAGGTGCGGACCCAGGTTTTGGCATGCCGCCTGAGTCACCCACAATATTTTCCTTTCTCTTTTTCCTACAGATCCCACAGGGATCTTTCTTTGTCTTTTTGCCTGTAACACTGAAGCCCTCTCGTGCCCAGGAACTGCAGAGGAATGCCTGGCCATCGGACCGGGCTGCACGGGGGGTGCGTGCGTGTGTGTGAGTGTGTGTGTGTGTGTGTGTGAGAGTGTTCCCACGCAGCTGTGTGTTTGGTGGGGACGGTTATAAATGATGAGTAAAGCACCCCCACTCACTCTTTCCCCTTTCCCTCCTCATTACTTTGTGGATTTCCAAGGCGCAAAGCCCTTGCTCCATTCCGTGGTGACCAGCAGCTTGGGTATCCCAGACTCAGGCCATTGAGGGTGTCCCTTCACCCGGCTTGCACCTGCACCCCGAAGCTTCAAAGTTGCGGGAAACAGTCACGGGGAGTGGGGGGGGGGCGGAGGTTGACGCCTGCGGTTCATGCCCGGGACAGCGGGCTGAGCCAAGGGTTGTGCGGGTGCCAGCTAGGTGAAGGAGTCAGGAGTCAGGGGTGGAAGCGTTGGAGGGGTGGGGGGAGGAGTAGGCGGAGGGGGAGAAAGGAGGGGAGGGGGGAGCGGCTGCCGGGGGAGGCGAGGCGCAAGCAAGGTGGCTCCCTGCGCGGCCCGCGCCCCACGGCTCCCGGGGACGCACCAGACAGCCAATGGCTGCGCAGAGGTGTACAGCAGATGGCGTCCGACTGCGCCGTTTCTTCCTCCTCCTCCTCCTCCTCGTCCTCCTCCTCTTTCTTCAGTGCTGAGGTTGCCAGACGCTGGAATGGGTGGTCTCCCGACACACACCACCATCTTTCTTGCTCTCGGGAAGCTCGGGACTCGGCGGCTCCCAGAGGCTGCGGCGGTGGCTCGGGCCAGGCTGGTGAGTGCGGCGCGCTGCGCCCCGAGCGGGGAATGCCTAGCCCCTGGCTGCCAGCGGCGTGGGGAGAGGTGGCAGCGGCCGGGGTGGCGGGTGCTCTGTGGGCAGACTTTGCTCTTTGCTCTCCGGGCAGCTTCCCTCACCCTCTCTCCCGGCCAGACGCAGGAACTTGCAAGCGGAGAAGCTTCTCCGGAGCTTCTGGCTTGGGGCTGCGGGAAGGGTGCAGGGTGCGGAGAGCCCTAGGCTGGGCTGGTGGAGATATCCCACGCAGGTACTTGGGCACAGATCTAAGACAACGGGACGGAGCCATGGAATTGGGGCGGCAGGAGCCGTGTTCCCCAACTTCCAGCATTCTTTGGGGGGGGAATGCTGATGAAGGGAACCGGGGGTCCCCCCGTCCTGCCCCTGGAACCTCGGAACCCAGGATTGGAGGGCGGGAGTTCTGCGGGCTTGCAAACAGGTTGACTGAGGGTTCCCCTTCCCTAGTGCTGACTGTGAAATCTGCGCGTGGGCGTTCAGTGCCCCTGGAGGATAGCTGAGCAAGTCGAGAAGTTTTGCAGTTTCCTCTGATTTATCAGTGGAGTGTCATTAGGCTACAGCAACAGTTTACATTTCCATTGTCCCTGTTTGGGGCGAGAGGCAAGCTGGGGAGAATAGGACTCCTGGGTCTATCGTGACATCTAGCAGTTTATCAAGAGAAAACTGGGAACAGAGGGTGAGAGTGAGGGACAAGGAGCAGGACGCGCGCGTAATTTCTGCAGCATCACCTTGTATGTTCCTGTCACCTTTCCTTTCTAACACTTCCTGTATTATTGAAGTTATTTGAATATGCAAATGAACCTCCCCTTTTTGAAGTCTGCATAGTTTAAGTCTAGAAGTTGGAAAGCTGGGAGTGTGTGAGTGTTTGGGGGAAAGGAGGGAGCTTTAAATTCTCTCAATCTCCTTTTAAATACAAGGGGCAAGAAATACTTTGTTTCAGGAGAAGGATGTGTGATCTACTGGTACTTTTTCTTCAAAATATTCTGAGTATCTCTCAGAGCTGTTACAGTTCTATTTAATTCAGTATGGTCAAGGTAGAGTTTGACTTAAGATTCTAATACTTGGGCATGTTCTGTGGAAGAGGCCAGCATTATTGGGTGCTCCATTCATTGCCAGGGTGGTCTGCTCTAAGTGCATTTGTGCTTTTGTAAATGACAACCTAGCTGGAGAAGCCTTCTTGGTGTTTTCCTGGAGTGCACCTGTGGGTGTCTATTATCATGGAAATGGTAGGGTGCATGTCGGCTAAGCTGTAGTGTGTGTGTGTGTGTGTGTGTGTGTGTGTGCGCGCGCGCGTGTGCGCGTGTGTGCGTGTAGTCATGTGCATGTGCATCTGGAGTTTCCTTTTGACAAGCAGTCATGGGATATCAAGATGATACATTTATCTACCAGGCAGTGTCAGGACAGTCTGGGTTTGTGGGGTAACGGGGATGGAAGGCAGTGATCTCCAGGAAAGCCATTTTTTTGTGTGTTCTGGACTATACTACAGCCATTGGTGAAAGCTTCCTGAAAGCCACTTAGGATGTTGTTACTAACCAAATCAAAAACTCCTATCTAGTAGTTTTCTGCTTTCTGTGGGTAGATGAGCCAACCAGGCAGCTTCACTGGAATTGGCTTCTTAAGCTTGGGCATTGTGGGTTTTTTTTTTTTTTCACTTGACTGCTAGGAGTAGAGGACTGGAAACTCTTGTTTTGCAAATTTAAGTAAAAAAGAATTATGCAGAGAATTCCCCTGAGGCATGACAACAGACAAAGATAGAATTGCTCACTTAGAGAGTGTGGAATGGTCTTACACATTAGCCCCAACCAGTTCTAGCATCGCTGGACATTCAGACCATTCAGAGTTCTGAGAATTTGAGATGAATCCATGGCGAGTGCTGGGAGATGTGGGGTTCAGGAAAGGACTGCCTACTGCTGGTGGAGTCTGATAGTCCATTTTGAGGGTTCATAACAAGTGGGCTTACTTTATATCTACCTTAATGTTTAAATCAATTCTTGAGAAATGATCTTTACAATGCCTCTTGTTCCTCTGTGGGTGCCCTCACCCCATTGTTTTAATCAAAGCTGTTGCTTGTTAAAGAATTTGAGGTGTTAAGAAACAGGAAGAGTGTGAAACAGGTAGACAGAATTACTGATCATAAGAACAGTATGGACACAGACGCCATTCTTTTAATTACTGACAATAAATCGGCAACTAAAGGCATCTTTCTGGTCTCTGCTGAGTGTGCCTTTTGAGAGAAAGAGAGGAAAGAATTAAAGAAAAATGGTACTGCTATAATGTAGCCAGAAAGGCTATGAAGAATCTTTTCTGCTTTGCTGCAGCTCTTGTTTCAGAAGGAATGATTCTTTTATTAATATCTGTAAAAGAAAGTTTGTCCTTAAATAACAGCCTGACAAAGCAGAATGAAAAGGAGCTAAGTTAGTGGAAGAGGAGTGTCCAAACAAGAAAAATTCCAAAGCATATCAGCTCCTTTTAATTACACTTCACAAACTGAAGGCGAAGTCATAAGATTTCTTCAAAGGAAAAAATCTTGCCCAAACTGTGGTTTCTCTGTTCTGCACACCTTTATAAAGATTAGGCATGAGCGTAATAACATTGCTTCAAAAGTTTGAATAGAACTGTGAATAGTTGACTGGTCCTATTGAATTAAGGGTCAGAATGACAAATGGTATAATATATTAAGTACACGATCAAGACAAACAGATTAAAGGGTTCTGAGTAGTGACAGCTCTACCACTTGGTGGAGGAAAGAACACCAGGAACAACAGGCTCAGAGATTCTCGACAGAGAAAGCGTCAAGGACGGGTCTTTGGCTAACTAGAGGGTGCTATGTTATGAAAAACTATTTACGTGAGCTATTTAGATATGCTTTTGGATTGTTGAATATGAACTACACATAAATGCTTCATATTTTTAAAAGAAGACACTTTTCCAGCATATAACTTAAAAGAAGCAGCTGCATTCACTTTGAGCACCAGGCAGCTTCCTAAATATAATATAGGTCCTTAATTTGGAGCTGTTAACAAGATTAATATCTAAGTGAGAATTAACACATTAAACCTGTGAAAGTAGAAGGATTTTAAACTCTAGTTTTGATTCTAGAAATTTGGGAGATTGTGAGTTTGAGCATGACCAGTGTTTTAGCAGATGTTAAGTCTGTGGCACTCTTGCTCCAGTGATAGTCACTTTATTCACCCTTTAAAATTTCTGCATCAATTGGGGTTATTTTGTTGATGTTTTACTCATATTTTCATGGGTGATTATTTATAATAACTAGCAATAGCTATTGATGAAAACAAGTGAAAGAGGATTAGGTACACGTCCCTGTCTGCTTGTATGAAGCTCTTGACTGAGGAGGAAAGAGGGATCGCAGTCACTGGATACCCAGGGTTATGCTTTCGTTCTAAGCCGTCTTGCCTGGAGGGGCCCAGTTACACAGAATATACTTACTTAGTTACTTTTTCAGTTGTAATCCACCCAAGATTTATTATTAGCATTCTGTAGCTACGAGATCAAGTCATTCACTTGTAAGGTAAAATAGAATATTAGTGAAATCCAGTTACACCATGTCTTTGGCCAGGCTTCTGAAACCAGCCTTGGAGATGCGGCGGAATAGGTCATGGTGGGGGGCACTTGTGGGGAGAAGCACTGGGTGTTATATGGAAACCAATTTGACAATAAACTGTTAAAAAAAAAAGAATTTAGAGTTACTGCAAAGTAGAGTTTAGTCCAAGACTTGGTTTATAATCTGAAAAGTTATCCAGCATATATAAGAACTACTATGCTGAAAGCCAGTACATTTCAAGACATCACTATTCCTACTAGCTTTTGGTCATTAGGTAGGTTTGTAATTAGTGGATTCTAAAACTACAAGTCTTTCCTGTGATGTGGGGATCTGTAGAATTTTTTTGTACTTAAAAAAAGAAAATTTCCCATATCAGGAAAGCTTAGCTATTGGCCTGCATGTAGGGATCTGTAAAAATGTGGAACTGTTTACTATGAAGAATAAAAGGCTGTAATTGTTGAACTTAGGTATTTAGCAGCCAGGGACATGATGCTTGCTTTTGATTTTGCCTCCTTAGACATATTTTAATTATGAGCCTCTTGTAATTAAATATGCTGCTGCTAAAAACAGAATCCTAAGTAACTAGTGCACAAATGATTCCTCAATGCCTTGACTGGAGAGAAGCTCTTTGCTGTTTCCACTTGCCTGCATGAGGCTTGGCTGCAGATTTGTGCCCTAGTGTTATGTTAGCGAACAGCTCATTACTTCTGGAAGAATCATAATGTCGAGAAACGCTTTCAGCCTCATAGCAGTTAGGTACTGTTGCCTTATTCTTAGGCTTTAGCTTTGTAGTAATGCATATTTTAATTTTTTTCAGGCAGGTATTTTAAAAACATATACCAAGTAGCACATATAAATGAAAGACTTTAATTATAATAAGACTAAGGCTTGCATTAATCTCTTCTTGCAGAGTTTCCTTCTGGGCTCTCCTCTATTGATTTCTGCTCTTTATGCTTACGTTAGACATATTCGGGGTGATTTGGCCAGTGTGCATTGATACAGCCTTACCGGTTGTAAAAATGTTGTAATACGTCTATACCACTTGGTACATGGGTACTGTTCTAAGCTCCCTGAAGACCCCACCGCTACCCCACTCCTACGGGCCTCTCCCCTGACACCTCTCAGATCATCTCTTGTTACAGCCACACAGAGAGTCACCACTTGCTGTGTATGACAGGGAGACCTTGGGTCCAGCCTCAGGGCTGTTGCCAGAGCTTATTCTAATCATTTGGTGCTTGAACCCTAGTACTTGGTAAATATTTTTATCATCCTTTGATATTTTTACTTATAACCTGAATACATGAATGAAAGTAACCATTGACACTATTAAGTAGCTGAAGTTGGAATCTGTTTAAATATACATCTTAATTTTTGTGCATCTAACATTTATACTTGTTAAAAACACTTAAATATTATTATCTGCATATATTTATATTGCCAAAGAACTCAAAGTTACCTAGATCCCATTATCAGGTCATATAAAGCCATTGTAAATTCACTTTAATTTTTTTCCTCCAAAGCATAAACAAGGCATACCAAGTTATACCATAGGTAAGGAGGCAGAGCCAGATTTATAACCTAGGTTACAACCTTCTACAACACAACTGTCTCAAGACTACTTAATTAAAATGTATGTATGTGGGAGTCATTCAACAAGGCTTTTTTTTTCTTTTGGAGAAAAAGCAATTACTTTTTCCATCTCCATTTCTAGTCCTCAGAATTAACTCAATTTATTTCATGTTGACTTCCATTCATTTTTGTGATTAAGAATTGTTAATGAGGCTTCATCTCACCCAAACTGACCCATTCTATGAACTGGAACATCTTCTGGCCAGTCACAGAGAGGATTGGGATGGTCTTGACTTTGCAGACTCCCTAAAGGAAAAACTTTTGGTACTTCCTTCTGGATCTCTTCTAGCTAAACATAAAAACACGCGCTACTGGGTGGGCTCTGAAAAACACAATTCAAGTTATGCTTCCTTCTTGAACAGAAGAAATAGCGTTCCAGGTAGCACATCAAAAAATACTCAGGCCAGCTATTAACTTCTGACCACTCACCTTTCTCTAAAAGGCCTGCCCCCTTTAAGTCACACACAAGACCCACACTTGCTTAAAAAGGCCCGAATGCCGCTTTCTCCACCCCAACCTCCAGTTATCTAAATTCTACCTATTAGTCAAGACCCAGTTTTAATTATACTTCCGCTGAGCTTTCTCTGATTATGCCAATTCACAAAGCCCTCTCTCTGTCCGAGCAACTCAGGTGGTAAATTCTAATTTTAATGTTTGATTGAATCAGCTTTCTTATTAGCATCTACTTGTGGAGGTCTGATAGTAAAGGATTTGAATGAGAAAGAGCACCACTCTCTTGAGAGTTCTGGAAACTGTTGGGAGAGGAGAATGTGATAGAAAGTAGGGGCCGGGGTAGTAACAGCCCTTATAGCATCCCTAAGGCAAGGCTTACCAATATACTTGTAGACAAGTATTGCTAATTATTAATTATTTACAGTATACTGCATACCAGGCTAGGTGCATTAGGATCGGTACATCTAATCTTCATGGTAATGTTGTAAAGTTGGTTCTATTATTTGGTGTCATCTTTTCATACTAGGAAATGGAAGCCGAGGGATCTTTGGCACCTGGTGTAAGGCCGCTGCAGCTGGTACAGTCCTAAGCCAAGATTTGCATCCCAGTCTGTTGGGCTGCACGGCCTCTTCCGCTCCTCACACACCAGGTTGCCCCGGAGCCTGAAGTTTGGGTCAACAAATTTAGTCTAAACCTTGGCTGATATTTCTCCCAATAAGAGAGCACATGTACTTACTGACTTAGTCCCCACACATGACAGAGGTGACTGACAGGTTGAGAATTGCTGAATCACTTCTACCTGGATGTAGAAGTGTCCCTTAGAAATACTAGAAAAGGCTGTGTTTTGATTTGACACAGACCTTATGTGTGAAGATGGTAATGTCTTAGAATTGTAAAGAGCTTGAGACATTTGTATACAAAAGTGCAGGCTTCCTGAGGAACCACTGGAAGACTGAGAAAATCCAGGCATATTTAGGAAATGCACATCGTGTTCCTTTTCGTTAATGGCTTATCATGAAGACAGAATTGTTCTGCCAGATATGCAAAAGATGAGCTTTTGAAATTAGCACAAAGAGCAGGAGGGGAAAATCAGTCTTCACATATGAGTATGGGTAGACTGGCAGTGGCCTTGGTCACTCCTGTGATCAGGTTGAATGGTCTGGTCTGGTGAGTGCCCTTGTCTGTTCTCTTTGCTTCATGTGCATCCTAATGGTAAGGGAACCTTGGCTGCATGGGGAAACCTCGGTAAGAAGAAGCGAATGGTCCTTCGGTTAAGCATGTATGAACAAATCACATTTCTTCCTTAAAAGCATTTTTCTGGGTCAGCATGAGGTCTCTTGATATGAACTTCCATGGAAATATATAATAGCCTCATTTCCAATAACAAAGTCTCTTAACAATTTTTATAGAAATGTAGTGTTGGAATAGGACCAGTTTCTCTCTTTGCCTCTGGCACAATAATATATAAGGAAGCTCAGATGATTCAAAGTTGTAAAGAGAGATTTTTACTTCTTCCAGGATTGAACTTTTTCACATTCAGAGATGTCTAGAGATGCCATACACTGTTTCAAAGAAATATGAGTTCCCCTTCTTTGAGGGTATTCAAACTGAGGAGAAGCAACCACATGCCAGGGTATTCTACAGAGAGGATGTGTGCATTGAATACTAATAGCAGATTTATTGAGCACGTACTATATACCAGATAGTATTCTACATATATGCATTCATGAAATCCTCTAAAAAGGCTTGGAGTTGATTGTTTTCTTATTCTTCCCATTTTATGGATGCAGAAATGGTAAATGGTTTGCTGCAGATCAGGATCTGTACTCAGTCAGTCTGAGCTTAGAGTAGAACTCCTCAATAGAAATGGAATGCAAGCTGCAAATACAATTCACATATGCAATCTTAAATTTGTTAGTAGCTGCATTGTAAAAGGAGGAAAACATTGAAATTAAGTTTAATGGTATATTTTTAACCTAATATATCTAGGCTATTATCATCTCAGTATATATCGATTATGAAAAAGTAATTATTTTTCACTTACAAGCACATCTATGTTCAGACTGCCCGTGTTTCAAGTGCCAGTGGCCACCTGTGGTGGGGGTGGCCACCTTATGGGACATGACTAGAACCCATACCGAAGATTTCTACTCCACCTCTGTCTGCAGATGGCCAAGTTTCTTCCCAAAGCACACATCCATCAATCATTATGTGTGTGATGCCATTCATTTCTTTATTAGTTTTGCCCTTAAATGCGGGCGTGAATAATCTCTTAAAAAAGAACTTAAAACGTTTCCATGCCTTCTCTCAGGAACATATTTACTTGAAAACCTGTAAAATAGGAAGATTTTTCTGTATCTCATCTGTTAAAAAATGAATCCCATATGTCTTTCATTTGTGAAGATGGAGCATGTCTGGCTTGCTTCCACTTTACAACTATTCATACGCATTATGAAATCTCCTTACCCTTCTCATTTCCAGGCTAAAGAACCCAGTTTCTTTTGTCATTTATTATTTTGTTTGTTTTTTATTTGTTTCTAGGGCAGATGTGTAGTCTGATGCTTATGAAACAGGCACAGCTGAGGATCTGTGCATTTCGAGTAAGACTTAGAAGGGAAAAGTAGCTTTTACCTAAGAGTGAACTTAACCAATTTTTTCTCATTTACACTTGCGTATTTCTCAGTTCTCTTTTACTATATACCCTTATTATGGTTACTGCAATCAGATATGACATGTGGCCCACCACGGTGATATTTCTGATCAAATTGTAGTAATTTTTCGGTAGGCTTCATTCATTTCCTGGCAGGTAGCATTCTTCCCTGTGATCCGAAGGGCCTTTCTCAAGTCGAATTGCTGACAGTAACCGGCCCTCTGGGCTGCGGCATGCTTCAATTGAAAAAAGCAGAATGTGACATGCCTTTCATTGTGCGGAACACACAAAAAAATCCTGTGTCTCCTTTGTAAGTGCAACCTCTATTCAGCTATACGTGCTAATGTGAAACATTTTAATAATTCTAAGTGTCTTTGGGGGGGGGCATATTACATGGGTGGCTTAAGTTTGACTTAAGTTGCTTATTAAGAGAAAGACATTAAGAACAAGGCTTCAGTGGGGATGAAAGAAAAATTCTAAACTTCATAGGGGAGAATTTCCTTGTGGAGACAGACTCTAAGGATGTGTCATCTAATATTACGTACATGAATATTAGATATTTCATTTGGATGATAGAGTTGGTGGAATTATAACATAATGCTTGTGGACATAATATATCCCCAATGTAGCACATCTTTTAGTTGTTTGTTTTTTCATAACTAAGCAGTTTTCACATGGTAAGACAAACCAATGAAAACTGCAAGATGCATTTGTTTGTCAGCTATATGAATAAATTCAAAGATTATTTATTGAGCATCTTCTGTGTCCAACATAGAATATAAAAGTATAAGCTTAGGACACCAGCCCTAATTTCCAGGCATTTGCAGTCTAACTAGGGAGATGTGACATGTGTATCCTCTGCCTTTAGCAAAGCAAATTACCTTACTTGAGTATGTCTAGCTCCCTTATGAAAGACAAGTTCCATAAAAAGCAGGGAGTGCATTCTATTCACATTTGGGTCTTCTGCACCTTGCAGAGAATAACTATGCAGTAGGTATGGGTTGGAGTAAGTGGAAGTGGTACATTAATTTTATTTATGCACATGAATCAAAATAACTACCATACCATATTTATAATGGGGAACTTATATAAAAATCTCATTTTAAATCATGAAGACTGAGGTGCCTAGGTGCTTCAGTTAGCTAAGCGTCTGACTTAGGCTCAAGTCATGATCTCACCATTTGTGGGTTTGAGCCCCGCATCAGGCTCTGTGCTGACAGCTCAGAGCCTGGAGCTTGCTTTGGGTTCTGTGTCTCCCTCTCTCTCTGCCCCCATCTCCAGATAAATAGTATTTAAAAAGTAATCAATATGAGTAAAATCCAGTGCCAGTCACTTTGCTACTGTGCCTCCCCCTCTGCTGACTCCAGATGGTGACTTCTAGCAGTTCAGCTGCGGTTGAGAATGCCAGCGTCATAGTAGGATTTGACCTCAGTCACAGAGGCCTTCAGTGTAGGAAATATAATAATTCTATTTTGTTATAAGAATGAAGAAACTTGACATTTAATCACATTAAGTAACCCTTGGAAATATGGATATTAGAGCTGGAGAGTGAGATGGCATAAAAAATATGTTTACATATGTCTGTGTAGGTTTCTAATGACTACTGAAGAGTATAGTGCTACAAAAGACCCTAAACCAATAAGGAAATTGTGAGAAAGAAGAAGAAAGCAGGAGAGGTATCACACTTCCTAATTTTAAACTTTACTATAAAGCAGTCATCATCAAAACAGTATGGTACTGGCATAAAAACAGACAAATAGACCAGTGGAACAGAATCACAAGCCCAGAAATAAACCCAAGCACATACACTCACCACATATTTGACAAGAGAACCAAGACTACTCAGTGGAGAAAATGTAGTCTCTTCACTAAGTGATGCTGACATAATTGGATATCCACCTGTAAACGATGAAGCTGGATCCATATCTTACACTACTAAAAAAAATCAAAATGGATTAAAGACTTAAGATGAAAGACCTGAAATGATGAAACACCTAGAAGAAAACGTAGGAGTAAATCTCTTTGACGTAAGTCTTGGTAATGATTTTTTGCATATGACATCTAAAGCAAAAGCAATAACATAAAAATGGAACAAGCAGGACTGCATCAAATTAAAAAGATTCTGCACAGCAAGGAAACACTCAGCAAAGTGAAAAGACAACCTATGGAATGGGAGAAAATATTTGAAAATCATAAATCTGAAAAGGATTGGTATCTGGAATATGTAAAGAACTCATATAACCCAATGGCAAGAAAACAACCCAAATTTAAAAAAATGGGCAAAAGCCTTAGATAGGCATTTCTCCTAAGAAGATATACAAAAGGCCATCAGGTACATGAAAAGATGCTCAACATTACTAGTCATTAGGAAAATGCAAATTAAAACCACGATGTGATATCACCTCGTGCCTGTTAGAATGGCTATTATCAGAAGTGCTGGTGTGGGTGTGGGGAAAGGGAGCCCTTATGCACTGTTGGTGGGATTGAAATTGGTACAGCTACTGTGGAAAATGGTATGGAGGATTCTCAAAGAATAAAAAATAGAACTACCATATGATCTAGCAATTCCACTTCTGGAAATATATCCAAAGAAAATGAAAAGACTAACTCAAAAAGATACCTGCACCTCTATTATTTATGATACCTAAGAAATAGAAATAATCTACATGTCCAGTGATGGATGAATGGATAAAGGAATTGCAGTGTGTGTGTGTGTGTGTGTGTGTGTGTGTGTGTACACACACATATACATATACACAAGGGAATATTATTCAGCCATAGAAAAATCAGGAAACTGTACCATTTGTGACAACATGAATGGACCTAGAGGGTATAATGCTAAATGAAATAAGTCAGACAGAGGAAGACAAATACCATATGATATTACTTACTTGTGGGATCTAAAAACCAAAGAAAACAAAGCTCATAGAAAAAGAGATTAGGCTGTAGTTCCCAGAGGCTGAGGGTAGGGTGTAAGGGAATTGGAGGAAGGTGGTCAGAAAATATAAACTTCAAGTTATAAACAAGTCCTAGAGGTATACTGTGCCATATAATGGCGGCAGCTGAGACTGCTGTAGGATATATAGATAGGAAAGTTGTCAAGAGAGGAAATTCTAAGAGTTCACACCATGAGGAAAACATTTTTCCTTTTTTCCCCTTTCTTTTCTTTTTATCATGTCTATATGAGAAGATGTATGCTAGGTGGACCTGTGGTGTAATCATTTCACAATATGTGTAAATTAAACCATCATGCTGTATGTCTTAAAATTCTACAGTGAGGTACATTAATTATTTCCAAAAAAACCCAGGCCTTTATATTTATGAGTTAGAACCACTAGTTCTTCAGCGTCGGGATTTTTAAATCTGTGGTTGTTCAAGTTAAGTGCTACCATTTTTTTGTTTAGTGTCATCAATGTTTTTAGACTTTTTCTAATTCTAAGAAATTCATTCTGAAGAAAGAAAAACCCCAAAGAATAATTCAGAGATAGATGATAGATGAATAATTCAGAGAAAGAGATAGATGCTCCAAGAGTTGAACAGAGGATTTGTCTTCTGGCCGTCTGGCTGATTAGAAGCTCCAATGCTCTCTTCTACTTCAGTGTCCTCAAGTCCAGAATTTGCTGGAGACTGGAGTGACCAGGAGCTATAGAGTAGGTTTCCGGTTGAGAGAAGGGAGCACTGTGGAGGAGTTGGGGACAGGGATCGTTCTAGGCTATGTTTTGAACTTTAGGAGTGCACATAGGTTTTAGTGATCAGAACACATACACAGAGGTTAAAATGATTTAGATTTCTTCATATTGAATACTAGACCAATATAGATCTCATAACTGTGAGATCATGACCTAAGCCAAAACCAAGAGTCAGACGCTTAACTGAGCCACCCAGGCACCCCTGAAGAGGTTTCTTTGTGAACAGCTTCAGTATTGTATGCAATAACTAAGTCTATTTTTTTAAATATGGAAAATCACTGAAATGTTTTGGAAATACTACATGCGGAGTAAGTATGCATGTTATAATTTATTTTTAATTCAGTATCACCATATTATTGATTTATTCAACAAATTTTTCTTGAGTATATACCACATGTCAGACTCTTGCAAAGCAGTGAACAAAATAGTCCCTGCCCTTATGGGACTTACAGTTTAGACCTACACTGATCAATGGATATGGTAGTTACTAGACACATGTGGCTAGTGATCACTTAACATATGTGTAGTTCAAGTTTAAATGTGCTCTAAGTGTAAAATGCATACTAAATTTCAAGCAGTATATAAATAAGTTAAATACCCCAATTATTTTATATTGATTACTTGTTGAAATGATAATAGTTTGGATATATTGGGGAAATAAAATATATTAAATTAAAAAAATAATTTAGTCCTAAATAATACCATGAAGACCACTTAGTATTAGTGAACAAAAAGGAATCAGCTAAAGGTTAGCAAGGCCATATAACCTATGTAAGTGGAGCCCCCTTTGACTATCCCACCCAGGGCATAGAACATCCTGCGCTGATAGTTTGGCCATTTGAGCCGCTTACAGAAAGGTTGGTATAAACAGGGCATCAGATCATTAGGAAAACATTTCTCCAGCATTTTACATGCCAGAGCTCTAATATACTTTGATAGATTAAAATAATTCTTCCCACACTACAGGATTCCTTGAGGAGAATATTAGCCAACAGAAACACTGTACTTCCCTGGTGTGCCATACACTATGCTTGGCCCAGGCCGCTGTACGACCATACGGCTGTACTATACAGCTTTAAGAATTGGCCATTTTAAAGAATATTCATGAAGTTTATGTGGAGGTAGGAGAAAAAAAGGAAGGATGCTTCAAAGATTTAAAACGATTGTGCAGTGTTATAGATTAGTAGATTGGCATGAGAAAGAAAAAAATTGGGGTCTGTCAACCTATTTGTTTTTCATGTGGTTTTCTCAATATATTTTTCTCATTCTGGCTTATATATACCAGTCTCTAAGACTGGTTATTTGTATTTTCTTTGATATAATTTCTTATGTTATGTAGGATTTTCAAGTCAGTAGCTTAAGAAACCTCTTCAAGATTCATTAAAAACAACAAAAACAACAATACACTCCCCTACAGCCTGGCAGTGTGGGCAGAATGTCTTATCCCTGGTTTACTGATCTACATAGAACTTGATTGCATGCTCCAACTCTGTTTTGAAAACTTGTGATGCCCACAGTCTAAATAAAGTGAGACCCAAATTCTTATAATCTAAGGCAAACAGTTTTGTCCTCGTGTGTGGCAGGGAAAATGTACACAGGGATAGAATTATCCATTGATTTGGCAACAAATTTGGCAAGCGTAGATGTTTGGTAAATGCCTACAAGATAAAAGCATTCAAAATAGCAAAGTAGTCAATCATCCCTAAGAACTGAAAGCTAAGGGTTGCTCAAAATAGTATGAAATAATTTATGGTGTGAAAGCTCAAGAAGTGAGCATATGATGATGGAAATTTGGTAGAGCATGCATGTGACTATGTGTACACACACACACACACACATTACATATGTACACCAAAGAAAATATTACAGATAAGAAAGTGGTAGCAAATACAAGATGAGAAGTGACAGGGGAAAGAAGAGGCAAACAATTTCACTGAAAAAGGAGAGCATTTTCACTTGCTGGGACTATACATATGTTCAGAAAGATCATTCAGCTGAAACCAGCAAATGAGTTGGTTGAAAGGGATTAGAGGAAAAGCCTTCAGAAAGAAGCATACTGCTCCAGAGGTTGAACAGTGGCAAAGGTAGGAGAAATCTGTAAAACCCAGTTAGATTATGTATCCCCTTGGGGCTAGAGAAACTTTATGAACAAGAGCAAAAACAAATGGGAAAAAAATGAAGCAGTGAGATGTGGTCAAATTGAATGCTATGTATCATGTAAAATCAGAAGCTTATTATGTAATATATGCAAACCCAAGTCTTTGTAATTTAGTCTTCATGATGTTGGTAATATACTCTTGATTCCCTTCCCTATTATCTCCTTATCTCTTATCTTCCTTCCCCATTCTAACTTTTAAACAAAAATTTTTTTATAGTTTATTGTCAAGTTGGTTTCCATATAAACCCCAGTGCTCTTCCCCACAAGTGCCCTTCTTCGTGTCCATCAGCCCCCTTTCCCTTTCCCCCTCCCCTATCAGACCTCAGTTTGTTTTCAGTATTCAAGAGTCTCTCATGATTTGCCTCCCTCCTTCTCCCTAACTCTCTTTCCCTCCTTCCCCTCCCCATAGTCCTCTATTAAGTTTCTCCTGTTAGACTTATGAGTGAAAACATATGGTATCTGTCCTTCTCCGCCTGACTTATTTCACTTAGTATGACACCCTTGAGCTCCATCCACGTTGTCAAAAATGACCAGATTTCATTCTTTCTTATTGCTATGTAGTATTCCATTGTATATATAAACCAAATCTTGATCCATTCATCAGTTGATGGACATTTCGGCTCTTTCCATGATTTGGCTATTGTTGACAGTGCCGCTATGAACATTGGGTACATGTGCTCCTATGCATCAGCACTTCTGTATCTCTTGGGTAAATTCCTAGCAGTGCTCTTGCTGCATCACAGGGGAGTTCTATTGATAGTTTTTTGAGGAACCCCCATACTGTTTTCCAGAGCAGCTGCACCGGTTTACATTCCCACCAACAGTTTGCAAGAGGGTTCCTGTTCTTCCACATCCTTGCCAACATCTATCGTCTCCTGATTTGTTCATTTTGGCCACTCTGACTGGCATGAGGTGGTATCCTAGTGTGGTTTTGCTTTGTATTTCCCTGAGTGACGCTGAGCATCCTTTCATGTGTCTGTTGGTCATCTAGCTGTCCTCTTTGGAGAAGTGTCTGTTCATGTCTTCTGCCCATTTCTTCACTGGATTATTCGTTTTCCGGGTGTGGAGTTTGGTGAGTTCCTTGTAGATTTTGGATACTAGCCCTTTATCTGATATGTCTTTTGCAACTATCTTTTCCTATTCCATTGGTTGCCTGTTAGTTTTCTTGATTGTTTCCTTTGCTATGCAGAAGCTTTTAATCTTGATGAGGTCCCAATAGTTCATTTTTGCTTTCATTTCTCTTGCCTTTGGGGATGTGTTGAGTCGGAAATTGCTGTGGTTGAGGTCAAGGAGGCTGTTTCCTACTTTCTCCTCTAGGGTTTTGATGGTTTCCTGTCTCACATTCAGGTCTTTCATGTATTTTGAGTTTATTTTTGTGTGTGGTGTAAGAAAGTGATCTGGTTTCATTCTTTTGCATGTTGCTGTCCAGTTCTCCCTACACCATCTGTTAAAGAGGCTGTCTTTTTTCCATTGGATACTCTTTCCTGCTTTGTCAGGAAAGAGTAATTGGCCATACATTTGTGGGTCCAATTCTGAGTTCTCTATTCTATTCCATTGGTCTACCACACTGTCTTCATGGTGACAGCTTTGTAGTAGAGGCTAAAGTCTGGGATTGTGATGCCTCCCGTTTTGGTTTTCTTCTTCAATATTACTTTGGCTCTTTGGTGTCTTTTATGGTTCCATATGAAATTTAGGATAGTTTGTTCTAGCTTTGCAAAGAATGCTGGTGTAATTTTGATTGGGGTTGCATTGAATGTGTAGATCGCTTTGAGTAATAATAACATTTTAACAATGTTATTCTTCTGACCCATGAGCATGGAATGTTTTTCCATATCTTTGTGTATTCTTCAGTTTTCTTCATAAGTTTTCTATAGTTTTCATCATACAGGTTTTTTACATCTTTGGTTAGGTTTATTCCTAGGTATTTTATGGTTTTTTTGTGTAATTGTGACTTGATTTCTCGTTCTGTTGCTTTATTATTGGTGTATAAAAATGCAACTGATTTCTGTATGTTGATTTTGTATCCTTCAACTTTGCTGGATTCATGGATCAGTTCTAGTAAGCTTCTGGTGGAGTGGGTTGGGTTTTCCACGTAGAATATCATGTCATCTTTGAAAAGTGAAAGTTTGACTTCATCATTGCCAATTCGGATGCCTTTTATTTTCTTTTGTTGTCTGATTGCTGATGCTAGGACTTACAGCACTATGTTAAACCACAGTGGTGAGAGTGGACATCCCTGTTGTGTTCCTGATCTCAGGGGGAAAGCTCTCAGTTTTCCCCCATTGAGGATGATATTAACTGTGGGCTTTGCATAAATGGCTTTTATGATGTTTAAGTAATTTCCTTCTATCATGACTTTCTCGAGGGTTTTTATTAAGAAAGGGTGCTGTATTTTGTCAAATGCTTTTTCTGCACCTATTGACAGGATCATATGGTTTTTATCCTTTCTTTTGTTAATGTGATGGATCACATTGATGGATTTGTAAATATTGAACCAGCCCTATAACCCAGGAATGAATCCTATTTGATCATGATGGACAATTCGTTTTATATGCTGTTGAATTTAATCTGCTAGTATCTTGTTGAGTATTTTTGCATATGTATTCATCAAGGATATTGGCCTGTAGTTCTCTTTTTTTTTGTTGGGTCTCTGTCTGGTTTGGGAATCAAAGTGATGCTGACTTTGTAAAATGAGTTCAGAAATTTTCCTTCTATTTCTATTTTTTGGAATAGCTTGGGGAGAATGGATATTAACTCCCTGCTTTAAATGTCTGGTAGAATTCCCCTAGGAAGCCATCTGGCCCCAGGCTCTTAATCTTTGGGAGATTTTTGATAATTGATTCGATTTCTTCATTGGTAATGGGTCTGTTCAGATTTTCTATATCTTGCTGTTTGAATTTTGGTAGCGTATGTGTGTTTAGGAGTTTATCCATTTCTTTTAGGTTGTACAGTTTGTTGGCATATAATTTTTCATAGTATTCCCTAATGATTGCTTGTATTTCTGAGCACTTGGTTGTAATATATCCATTTTCATTCATAATTTTGTCTATTTGGGTGTTCTCTCTTTTCTTTCTGAGGAGCACGGCTAGAGGTTTATCAATTTTGTTTATTTTTTCAAAAAAGCAACTCTTGGTTTCATTGATCTGTTTAACGGTTTTTTTTCTTTTTTTTGTGTTCTATGTTATTTATTTCTGCCCTAATCTTTATTATTTTCTTCTGCTGGGTTTTGGGTGCTCTTGCTGGCCCCCTTCTAGTTACTTTAGGGGCTCTGTTAGATTTTGAATTTGAGCTTTTTCTAGTTTCTTGAAATAGGCCTGGATTGCAATATACTTTCCTCTTAGGACTGCCTTTGCTGCATCCCAGAGAGTTTGGATTGTTGTATTTTAGTTTTCATTTGTTTCCATATATTTTAAAATTTCTTCTCTAAGTGCCTGATTGGCCCAATTCTTCTTTAGTAGGGTGGTCTTTCATCTCCATGTTTTTGGAGGTTTTCCAGACTTTTTCCTATGATTGATTTCAAGTTTCATAGCATTGTGATCTGAAAGTGTGCATGGTATGAGCTCAATTCATTTATATTTATGTAGGGCTTTTTTATGACCCAATATGTGATCTACCTTGGAGAATGTGCCATGTGCATTCTAGAATGAAGTGAATTCCCTAGCCTCAGGATGTAGAGTTCTAAATATATCTGTCAAATCCATCTCTTCCAATGCGTCGTTCAGGTCCATTGTTTTAGTGATTTTTCTGTCTGGTTGATCTATCCATTGCCATAAGTGGAGTATTAAAATACTCCGCAATTAGCACATTCTTATCAATAAGATTGTTTCTGTCTGTGATTAATTGTTTTATGTATTTGGGTGCTCCCAAATTTGCAATGTAGGTTTTTATAATTGTTAGTTCTTTCTGATGGAGAGACCCTGTAGTTATTATGTAATGTCCTTCTTCATCTTTTGTTATTGCCTTTCTTTTAAAGTCCAGTTTTTCTGATATAAGTATGGCTACTCTGGCTTTCTTTTGACTTCCATTCGCATGATAGATATTTCTCCATCTCCTTACATTCAATCTGAAGGTGTCGTCAGGTCTAAAATGAGTCTCTTGTAGAGAGCAAATCAATGAATTTTGTTTTTTTATCCATTCTGCTACCCTGTGTCATTTGATTGGAGCATTTAGTCCATTTACATTCAGTGTTATTGTTGAAAAATATGGGTTTTAATTCATTGTGTTCTTTGTAGTGTTCATGTTGTAGTGGTGTCTCCGGTACCTTGTATTTATTGCAACATTTCCCTTATAGAGTCCCCCTTAGGATTTTTTGTAGGGCTTGTTTGGTAGTGATGAATTCTTTCAATTTTTGTTTATTTGGAAAACATTTATCTCTCCTTCTATTCTGAATGACAGGCTTGCTGGATAAAGGATTCTTGGCTGCATATTTTTTCTTTTTATGACATTGAAGATTTCCTGCCCTTCCTTTCTGGCCTGCCAAGTTTTAGTGTATAAGTAGGTAACCACTCTGATAGGTTTCCCTTTATATGTTAGGGCCTTTTTATTCCTAGCTCCTTTCAGAATTCTCTCTTTAACCTTATATTTTGCCAGTTTCACTATGATATGTCATCCCATAGGTCGATTCAAGTTATGTCTGAGGAGAGTTTTCTGTGCATCTTAGATTTCAATGTCTATTTCATTCCCCAGATTGGGGAAGTTCTCAGCTATAATTTGATGAAGAACCCCTTCAGGACCTTGTTCTCTTTCTTCTTCAGGAATTTCTATGATAAGGATAGTGTTCCATTTGTATCACTGGATCAATTTCTCTGTCTTTTTCTTGGCTTCCTCTTTTGCTATAACAGTGTCTTTTAATTCACTTATTCTCCTCTCTGCCTCTTTAGTCTGTGAAGTAGCAGCCTCCATTTTATTATGCACCTCATTTAGAGCATTTTTAAACTCATCACAGCTATTTTTAATGTTCCTAGTCTTTGTATCAAGAGCTTCTCTTATGTCTTCCATGCTGTTTTCAAGCCC
This sequence comes from Suricata suricatta, assembly GCF_006229205.1. Lineage (NCBI taxonomy): Eukaryota > Metazoa > Chordata > Mammalia > Carnivora > Herpestidae > Suricata > Suricata suricatta. Next base: position 89,433,935 of record NC_043702.1, on the reverse strand, counting down.
AGTGATTAATTTTATGACAGTTGTTCTAAATTCTTGCTCTGTTATGTTGCTTATATCTGTTTTGAGCAGTTCTGTAGCTGTGACTTTTTCCTGGAATTTCTTTAGAGGAGAGTTCTTCCGTTCCATCATTTTGACTATCTTTCTGTCTCTTGTCAGTTTTAAAAGCTTGTTATGCACTCTGCACCTGTGAGTATTGCTATATTAAAGGAGGCTCATTGACTGTCCAGGACCTGCCATTCAGGAAGTGTTCTTTTAATGGTGTCTCTTGGTTTCTCTTGTTGTGCCTTTGGTTATTTTATTTCCCTACTCAGTGCTATTTGGGACTCTCCACCATGTGTAGTTTGGCTTGTTTCTTGAGGCAGCCCTGAAAAGGAAAACAGACAGATAAACACAACAGGGAACAAAAGCACACAAACGCACAGACAAATCAAACAAACAAGCAATCCTAAAGGAGATAGAAAAAAGAAAAAAAGAGAAGAAGAATAAGGGGGGGAGGGAAGAAACAACAAAAGACAAAGGACAGTCTAAAAGCATAAAACCAGAAATCCCAGCTACAAATAAAGAATATGGTGGAGGCAGTGCTGTTGGAAGAGCATATACAAAGAGAAGTGACAAGGGTGTGGAGGAAGTAAAATTTAACATTGACCAGGCAGAGAGACTAAAAGGCTTAATTCACTGAGAGAAAGAGGAGAATAGGGTAGGAGGTGAGGAGGAAAAAAACCGAAGATAATGTTACCCGAAAAAACTATATAGTCTGATTATTCCAGAGAGAGAGAAAAAGGAAGGTAACATCAAGAGAATGGATTAAGTATGACTGTTTGGGAGAACCAATGCCCCACATGCCCAGTCCAGTGGAGGGGAGAGAGAAGAATGAGATAAGGGAAAATATATCTGAATAGCAAGACTTGATCTAATCATGGCAAAGCATTAATGTTGGTCTTTCCAGGGCTAGGAGTGGGGTGGGGAAGGCAGCATTCCAGCATGGATGGGGGTGGTTTGGTGTAGGTAGGTCTCCCCTCCATTGTGGTTCCCAGGGCTGCTCCCTGAGGCCCCCACCTTGGTGGTTGTGGGGAGATGAATGGTGGCGACCCAATGCCTTTTCCAACCCACTCTTTTGGTCCGATCTTGTGCTGTGGGCGGGCCAAGTTGTATTTTCCATGCCCTGTCTTATTTTCAGATCCTAGTCCACACTTTAATGATACCATTCGAGATGAAATATACTCCCACAGGTGGGTGGCTTCCTAGCCCAGGATCGAGTAGTGGGGGTAGGAGAGCAGTTTCTCCTGGCTCTGCCTGGGATCAGGGTGCCGAGCCCAAGGAAAACGCACCAGCTAGAGAGGAAGGATCTCTCTCCCCACGCTGTGTGTTTATAGATGGAATGATAGGATCCCTTTCCGTCTTAGGCCAAGGTTTTTCTCTTCTCTAGCGACAGCTCTCTGAGCTTTTTCAGCCTTTTGCTCTTCCCCTCATCTCTCCACAGCTCTGTGTGCTCTCTGTAGCTCTCTATGGAGGGGGGGTTCTCTCCCCTCCAAGCCTCTGGGTCCCTGCCTGTTTTTATCTTCCCTATTTTGTACTCATTCACACACCTATGAGGCTGTCTCCTTATTGGACTCCATGTCTTTTCCTCCCAGACTTTTTCAGATCAGAGTATTGTGGCTTCTCAGTTTGATAGATACAGTCCGGCGAAAATTACAGAGCTCCCTATCTCTCTGCCATCTTGCCCCTCCCCCCATTCTACCTTCTTAAACTGGTAGAATTTGCTAACTGTTTTCACCCTGCATTCACCCGTCCAGTCACCCAGCCTGGATTCTGCCTCCACAGCTCCAATTGAATAGGTTCTTGCCAAAGTTATGAATCACTTCCCAGTTGTCAAATTCAATGGACGTTTTCCAGTCTCTTTTTATTGTGATGATTAAAGGAAGAATCTTAGTATACTAGAGAAGCCAAGAATGGATTGGCAGTGTTCCCATGATCCTACCATTTTGATTCTCCATTTTAAAGCTGCCAAAATAACTACTGAAGATTCAGACAAGTAAAATGGGTAATTTTGGACTACATATAAACTGGAAAAGATTGAAGTGTATAACAGTTTGCCAAAAAAGAATGGCTCCAAAATAAAGTTGAAATTGGAATATCAGCCTTTGGAAATCGAGCAAGACCTGGGTAAGAAAGTGGCAATTTAATTAGGATTTATTAGTAGAAAATCCTTATGGAAGATAACCATGTTAACTCACTAGGGGATGAGGGAAAATTTTGCTTAGTACACAGACATGTCTATATTTCTAGAAGACTCTGAAGCCAAAGGAAGAAGTTATAAGGGGCAAAATTTTAAGGAATGTATAAAAATGAGCATGTACTAGAACATAGATGCCCTTATGAGTACCAAACTTAACTGAATCAGAGTGGGGAGAGGATGAAGGACATGCTTGTAGAATATTCTGATTGACAGAACTACCATTGGAATTGTCTTTCAGGAAACACCTTAGTCTCCTATCTAATCATTGCTGGTGGAGGGGAGGGTTTCCCAATTAAATTCTTAGATACTTATTTACAGATTCTGTGTTTATTTGATATTTACCTTTTCCTCATCTTTTAAAAATTTGCTCAGAAACTGTCACTTTAAGAATGGTTGAGAGAGAAGAGAGATTGGAGGGAAAAAATGTTAGGTCAGTCCTTCTGAAAGAGGAGAGACACGCTAATGCCACCATAATCATCAGGAGCAGACATTTATTAAACACCTGCCCTGGTTCTCTAAGTCAGCCGTAAGGTCAGTGAGAAATTCTGAGTGCTCAGATGCTCAGGAGGGAAATTTATCTAGAGAAAAAGAATGCATCAGCTCATTTTTAAAAAAGACTCATGCCATCAAGTCATCCCCAAAGTACCCTTTTAAATCCAACAAGTCAAGCAAAACTATGGTTAATGATATGCTTGCGTTTATAGAGCTGGCATTATGGCATTAAGTAGAATTTATGATACATTAGAGTTTACATTAGAGTTTTACTTTTGGGCTATGTGTACACTTGAGTATCCTGGATCTCATTGTATAATTTCTACATGATTATTATCCCATTTTGGGGACACTTATGTTAAATAGCTGCTAGGATTTGTTACAATTTTTATTTGTTATGAGACATGCTATTGAGTGGCGTGTGTATGCATGCATGCGTGTGTGTGTGTGTGTGTGTGTGTGTGTGTGTGTGTTTTCTTTTAAATGACAAGTCCTTGATCAAGAAAACAACCTCTAGTCCTAATTTATAACATTTTTCCTTTGGGAAATATAATCCAATTTATGACCTAGTTTCTCAGGACACATTAGAAAAGTGTCTTCATTGGCCTGTGGCATTAATATTAATATTGTTATATTATAGCTTAATTTATGTTCTGGCTTTTCTTTTCATATGAGTATTGTAGTTACTTGAAGGTCCCAAACCTTGTGTTATATTTGGATTCTGTATTTTATGCTGAGCACATTGCTATGTATATAGTAGGAGCTAATTTAAGCATTTTTTAAGTGAATCATGTTAAAGTCAGAAAAAAATACTTGGAAACTTCATTGAACACAGGTTAATCTTGCTTTGATGATTTAGAGTTCCTTTAGGAACTTGGAGTATTCCCAGAAACACTAAGAAAATCAATTACCACTGAATGGCACTATAAATTCTGTTTATTTAGGTATTCTTGGGTTTTAGACACATAATAAATGGGATTTTCCTATAAATAGGAATAGATATGCATGCACACAGACCCATTCAGTCTCGGCAATCCTATAGAAGAATGCAAACAGACTGGTTATTGATGCAAATTGTGCTAATCCTTTGGAGGGACAGATGCCAGACCTTCTGCAAAAGATGTGTACTCAGAATCCATGGACAGAAATTGTGGGAAAGCCAAGGAGTCTACTCTGCATCTGGGTGAAATGGAAAGGCCAGTGTTGATGGAGTAGATTGTCAAGGGCTGCAGACTCTGCTCAGCACAGATATGGTTTTTTGGTGTGTGTGTGTGTGTGTGTGTGTGTGTGTGTGTGTGTGTACACACACGTTTGCGCTTTCTCTTTTTTGTTCTTCCTCCACCCTACCCCAGCTAAACTTGACTTCCTGTGTGCAGAGTGGGAAGATTCTCATTTGCTCCAAGGCTCAACACTCTCTCATGTGTGACTTGACTTGTTTTTCATTTTCACTATATGTAGAGAACTCCTCTTCTTCGATTTATTTCTTAGAATAGTGAGACTCACCTACCAAGGCTAACCTAAAAGATTCTCTTCAAATAAGCATTTAAGCAGACATTTTAGATTCCTTATCCAAATGTGATCTGTTTGGACTAGAGCCAAAGAAGTTTACTTTTTTCACCTATAATTAAAGGAGAAATAATGAAAAGGAGGGTACACATAGTGAAGATACGTACTGATGCCAGCAGTGCATATAAAGGATGTGAAGGTGGGTATAGATTATGAGTAAAATGCTTCATGAAACGTGTGAGTGTAAAAAAGTCTGAAAATCACTGCTGGATTTCATGGTATGGGATCTTAAATGTGCATCTGTAATAAAATTAATAACTTCAATTTTTACATGTCAGTATTTTCTTTTTTTTCTAAGTAGATATTGTCAACTTAATACATATATAATATACCCAGAGGTGTGTATGTATTTGTGTGTATCCATTCAATTTGGTCCCCAATTATTTTGCATTATATCATTGAGAAAGGGGAGCCTTTAGGTGCGCAGCTCCCTCTGGCTGGTCCACTGTGGTCCTTCACCATGTCCCACGCCTAGTGGACCCCACAGGCAGACCCTGTTCCCCAATTCCAGCTGCTTGACATCCTCCCGACCACAGCCCTGTCTCCTTATTTTCCAGCACCCTGCCATGGCCTTCCTGTTTCCTTGTACCTGTGCCCGTTCTCTCTCTCCCTTTTCTTCTAGTATATCCATTCATACCACCATTACCCTTTCATTCAAAATATACTCTCTTCTGTTGAAGTGCAACATAGACATTTAAAAAAGATCACCAAGCTGTGCTAAATGGCATAGTAAAAATTACAAGGCTTATGGGAAAATGCAGTAGGTGCACAAAATTTAAAAACTTTCCCAGCGAGACATAAAAAAGGCCAGAAACTAATACAAAATGGTAGTTAACTTTTGTACATGTAAAATAATAAGAGATGTATAGACTTCAATATATACATTGTTTTATCTTGTGGAAGCAGGCTTTGGAAAGGCTGCTGTTTGGGAGTCAGGGAGTGGTCGAAGGAAGGCTGTCTGAAATCCTTTGGAAAGTTGTACCATCAGAAGGGTGTGGCCCAAGGTGAGCTGAGGTCCTTGGAACAGTTCTGTGCTTGTGTTCCGTTTGTGTCTTCCTGCCTGGCTCTGTTCAGCTGGATGCAGATGTGTGCTTATTCATCTGGAGTTCCTCACGGATTTAATTGCTGCATAAGCACACACAAAATCACGTTATGATCAAACTATTCCTTAATATACCAATTTCACAATTTCACAACAGGTGTCAGCAGAACTGAGCATACGCTCTTGTAAACTTATATGTATTAGTGTGATTTCCATAAATGCCCATGTTCTCCCATTAGACCAGACACCATAAAGGCAGGGCTGTGTTTGCTTCTGGTCATCTTTGTAGCTCCACCATCTGGCACATTGTCTGCTTAATGGAAAGTACATGATGAATGAATGAATCTTCTGTCCAATTTTCCTTCATCTTCTGTTTTCTCAGGAATCCTAAGTCTTCTAGATTCCCTATGGGTGAAAGTTTATGGCTAATTATGGGCTTGTTGTTGTTGTTGTTGTTGTTGTTGTTCAGCCTTACTACAAAGGAGATTCTGCCATTTGCAACATCATAGATGAACTGGAAGGTATTATGTTAAGTGGAATAAGCCAGACACAGAAAGAAAAAGATGGCTGATCTCACTTTATATGTGGAATCTAAAAAAATCAAATATATAGAAGCAGAGAGTAGAATGGTGGTTCCTGGAGGTGGGGGACTTGCGGGGAGGGAGAGATCTTGGTCAAAGATACAAAGTTGCTGTTATGTAGGGTGAATAACTCTAGAGATCTAATGTACAGGATGATGACTATAGTTAATACTGTACTGAATATTGGAAATTTGCTAAGGGAGTGGATTTCAGGTGCCCTCATCACACACAGTAACTGAGGAGAAGATATATTAACTGGCTGGATTATAGGAAGCATTTCACCATGTATGTATCTCAAATCAACATTGGTATACCTTAAATACATATAATTAAAAAAAAAACCAAAGGGGGTGGTGAGGCAATCCAGAGGTTGACTGGAGAGACCAATGAAGGAGCCAGTCTTACCAGAGCTGAAGGTCAGAGCTACCCAGAGGGACCTTTGTGGAGTCACAACCATTGATGAAAATGCTGCCCGAGCAGAGTGAGAAAGAGACAGAGGCTAAAAATAAATACCTAGCTCCTCCTGTCCTTGCACTCAAATCTCAGGCCAGTGCCTCCCATTGTAAGAACTTCACTAGAAGTCGATTGGTAGGGAGTGTGGGAGCCTGCGTTGCCCAAAGGAGCCCCCCCCCCCCCCCCCCCCCCACAGAGCAGAGCAGGGGCCAGGAGAGTGCAATGAGGCAAAAGACTGGTGTGGCTCTCCTGTTTCATGGCATCCTTTTCAACAGATAAAGTGACCAATAGTATCAGTGCTGCCTTATGAATCATTTTGTGACATTCTTCATCAGTTTGTAAAGGAAAGACACAATGGGACTTTAGAGTTTCCATATAAACCACTTATTAGTTACTGGAATATTTATTATTACAAGTGAAGTGTTTGTTGCATAGATCTAGTTTACTAGAGGGATGTGATATATATCATGATGAAACTTGTCTCTTAATAAGTCCTGATGCAAAATATTGGGAAAAGTGGGGGGGTGGAGTCTCTCTTTAGCTTCAAGTCATAGGAACAAGAGAGTGCTTCTATGCTTTTACCCTTATTTCCTTGCAGGTTATAGGCAATTGTCCTCCAGAAATTATAGTTCCACCTGAATATTAAACTATTCTCCAGGGCAAAACAAAAGTAATCAAAATGGAGCTTTTATAAATAATGATTTTTAGCAGACTACCCCAAAGAACTCAGAATGTTCTTTCTTTTTGGGTTGCATTTTTATTTGGGTCGTTCCTTGTATCATTTAGCACAACAATGTTAATATACTGCAGAGATGGCTAGGCACAGATTATTATTATGCTTTTGAAAGATATTAAAGGGCTCAGGTCAGTGAAAAGACTATACAGTACTTATTTTATAGACACATTTCTTTGCTTTTGTTTTTGTAAAATATGTGAAAGAAACTAAGTGCATGAATAAAACTCTTAAGATCAACGAATTGTAAGGAGGATCAACTAATTGCTCCTTACAAGGAAGCAGTATTAGGAAATTAAAAATGCAATTTAATTTTAATAAATACATCTTAAATTTCAGAAAAATATGTTTCTCTCTGTGTATTCTTAGTTGTATCTCAGAACTAACATTTAGCTCTGAATTTCAAAGGCATTATATGTAAGATACGTTTTTTATTCCTAGTCTATAAAACTGTGGTCATGGTGAAATATTTGTTACCCTTTCCTCTGTTAGTAGAACTGCAAAGTGCAATTTATAAGGCAAGTTACACTGACAACTACTGGCTCTGTAAACAGGGATAAGTTAATATACTAGCTACAGTATTTTAAGCCATATCCTTAAGTGTGCAAATACAGAAATTTCCTAGTTGTAGGTTAACTTAATCATATCTATTTTTTCCCTCATTCAATTTAAGATACTTCTCTAGCCTTTCTTTCCTCAGTGACACCTGTTGTGAGAGGGGGGTCTAGCTTCTGGGGGTGTGCCGTGGGCCAACCTGGCAGTCTCTGAAATGCAAACCCTTCGCTGGTCATTGGACATTGTCAGGCCTTCCCCCCGCTGTCCTCTGCAGAATATTCCAGTTCCCAACTACACGGCCCCTTCCATTGATCCTGGCCTCTGCACATCATCCTCTATCCCTGGGGGAGGCGCTTCGGGTCTGCCCTCTTGCCCTGTGTGTCACAGCCTTGCCCTTCTGGGTGATGAGGGTAATGTTTGCCTGCTCCGCACGTCATTCAGTGAGCTGGGTGAGGCAGTCTAGCTTCTGTGCTAGCTCCCTGCTGCCATCACTACCTAGTGTTCTGGGCCATGGCAGCATGGAAACGGTCAGGTGTGTGTGTGTGTTGGGGGGTGTGTGGGGTTTATGTAGAGGGCCACTTACCATTTCCCAAGGCTCCAGAAGGAAATAGGACCGGATTCTGGGGGGAGGAGTATGATTGTCCTTCTCCTCCTCCCTTCTTAGAAACCCAAATTATATTGAACTCTTCTGTTCCCTTTAAATGATTTTGCTCTTTTAAAAAATGAGGGTGGCTGTGGGGAAGGTGGGGGGACGGGTTACATGGGTGATGGGCTTTAAGGAGAGCACTTTCAGGGATGAGCACTGGGTATTATTGTATGTAAGAGATGAATCACTGGATTCTACTCCTGAAGCCAAGACTACACTGTATGTTAACTAACTTGAATTTATATTAAAAAAGAAATAAAACATTTTTACAAGGCCAGTTTTTAAGCCTAAAAGTTAAGAATTTGAGACTTTTGTTTCCTGAACCTCTTAAAGACATGCCCCTTACTCAATGAACAATTTAGTAGAGGCCCTTTTGAGGAAAGGCCTAAGGTGCCAGTCAAGAAATTCAGTAAACCTGGAATGAGGGAGCCTCGGACAATACCCAATTCACTTTCTTAAAGCATCTTGTGTAACTCCTGGGAGTCTAATTGCTCGCCTGTAAAAGAGGGATTATACTACCCAGTTTATGTGGCTACTATGAGCTTTAATGTGATAGATTAGGTCCGGATCCACACCTGGACTTGTGTGACTAGTCAAAAAGTGTTAGTTTTTTCTTTTCTACTTCCCCTCTTCACCCCATAGTTTAGAGACAGAGAAAAGTTTAACTGAGATGGATACACAGTGTCAAATAAAATCAGAAAGCAGACTCAGGGCTGTAATTCAAAGTGGTACTCCTGGTGAAACAAAGCCTCAAAAGTCTTGTGTTACTACGGAAGCAGTACATGTGTGTGGTAGAAAATTAGGCAAAACAACAAGCAAAAACAAGAAAAAAAAAGTGACCATGTTCCAGCATGCAGAGATTACTACTATGCTCACTTTCACACTGAAGTGCATAATCACTTTCATTTCTCTAGTTCTCTGTGTGTGCATGTGTGTATAAATATATATATATGTATATATTATATATGCATATATAAATTTATAACATAATTTTCATCTCATTTAGAGCCAAAGAATGCTCTCCTTTTCCCTATTGTCCTCAAAATGACTTTCACTGCTAGTTATCCCCATCAGCACCCAAAAGAGGACTGCATGTTGCCATTGTTTGTTATGTCCCTTAGGTCTTGTTTAAGTAAGAGTAGTGTACGTTTTGCTGTCATTGCCTTCTTGAAGAGACCTGTCCAGTTGTCCTATGAAATGTCTTACCTCCTGGGTTTGTCTCATTTTGTCTTCAAGATGTGTAGTTTGTTCCTCCATTTTTGGCTAATTGGACATTTTGTCTAAAATGTTTTTCATTTTGTTTAGCTTTGCTTCATCATTAATGCTCCACATCGCATAATACCAGAATACAGACCTTGGTGGTGCTAAAATTCACAACTGCATTAGGATGATAGCGCCCTGACATCACTTTCACTGCACAGTTAAATATTTCTCCTTCTGTCTAGTAAGCGATGTGTACGGGATTATTTTGGCATTATATGAATGTCTAATTCCTCATCTACTACTCATCTTATAGTTTTAACACTAATTATAATGAATAAATGTATTTTGAATCAAAAGAAATGACTCAGTATGTTATAGAGATAGAGACTGGGTTGGAAAATCTTTAAAAGGCACCTATATCAGCTTTTCGCTGTGTAAGTTAGGAAAGAGGCCAGATCGTAGTAGTCTTTGGCTAAGATGCATCTTTTTGGCCAAGACACACAGGATTGCCAGCAATATAAAAATAGAGACTAAAATTCGGAAGAAAGCATAGGGTCACATTAGCCAAGGATGATTTTGAGTTTGGGTTTGAGATGAGTGTAAGGGGAGGGTGAAAGTTTAGAAAATGATGTAATTCATAATCCAATGTTATCCAAAACCTTTAAGGCACTTTAAAAATAAAATCTAAGACTTCAAAAATTGAAGTTGAGTGACACTTTTTTTAAAGGAAGTCTTGAGTTGGAATACTTTTTCCTTTATATCAGTATAGTATTTTTTTGATGAAGTACCAGGATTTTATGAGCTCTGACAATTTCTTCATAAGCCCTCTCTTTTCTGCTCTCCAGATGTAAATTTTTCTTTTCTGTTTGCCAGGAGTAAATTACTCTGTGCTCTGGCACACTGACTGCTTCTAATGCTGCTGGGAGGATTAGATAGTATTGGATTCTTAAAGAGCTTCAAGATTTGGTTTTTAGTGACAGGCTGCTTTGGGAAATGTGCCTGGAGTATACACGTTTGGAAGAGGAACCTACTTTTCTGGTCTGTTTGTCCCCTTAGATGACATGATTCAAAGTCCCTTGAAGACTTGCAACAGAATTTGAAGTTTTCCCTAGGAAATCTAAAGATTGGTAGTTTTAAGAGGTATGGGTAGGTTATATTGTTACATTATTACCTCTTATTGATTGTATTATTTGAAACATATTGCTCTCCTTTACTCAGATGCCTTCCTGGATTTAGGTTGGCCATGTGACATGCTTCGGCCATTGAAATGTGAGAGTAAATTATGTGTGCTGTTTCCAAGCAAAAGTTTTAGGAATCATTCTGTGGTTCTACCAATACTCTTTTCTTCCTCTGCCAGGAGACTGGCATGCCCCAGGTAGCAGCTGCTCTTTCATCTGGGCTCTTAGAGGTATGACAAATGGATAGCATATGTGAGAACGGAGCCTTGTTTGTGGAAGCCAGTAACATTTTGGTTTGTTTGTTATTGAAACATAGCTTAGCCTAAACTGACTGCTACCGAGAGACCTGAGATGCATGAATACAATAGAGGGCTGTACTGATACCAACTAGAGGGGATGGATGGGAATTTTAGTAAGTGATCCTCTGCATAGCTGTCTTGAAGGATCTGGATTTTCCTTTAAGCTCTGTGATTCAATAAAGTAAGCTGCTAGACTAGAATGAGGTTAAAGTGCCCATGGGAGATACTAAAACTGCTAAAGTCTTGCCTAACACTACAAATTGCAACTGTTCGCAAGAATGAGAAAGAACTTTCTCCGATTGGAGCATTATTCTTCTTGAGGTTAGTGCTAGTGATTTGTTGGAACAATTAACTGAAAGTGAGCTGGAACTTTTTAATTATTTTTCTTTCAGATATGCTATTTGAGATAGTTATTTGAATTGCAGTGTCACATTGTGAAATAACGCAATCTGTTGCTTTTATAGTCACACAAATTAATTTTCAACTGAAGTATAAATGTCAACTGATGTATGTCCTACTCATCTTAGAAAAGAATTCCTTTATATTTGATATTTTTAGGAGAAAACATGCTCAGAATAAAGTGCAAGAGCTATGAATTGAGAGGAAAAACCATTCTCTTTTCAATGGAAATTAACTTCTCAGAACTAAAGCAGGATAAATACTCCTGCTGAAGTGTGTGCCTTAATTACAAACCTCAAGGATCTTAAGTTTTATGGCTCAGTTTAAACATCCAACTCTGTGCAACATGCCTTAAGTTGGTGATGTTACCTACTCTAGGTGGCTATAAATCATTATTTTACATAAGGAGAGTTGCATAAAAATTAAGAATTAGAGACAACTCACTTTTAACCTCACTTGACTGAACGAAATTGGTGTTCAAAAGGATTCCTTCTTAGCAGATCATTTTGCTATGTATTGGAAATTTCCAGATCTAGGTAATTCGGGGAATCAAGAAACAGAGATGAAGGTCTATAATTCATAATTGAAATTTAGCCTTCAGATTAACTTCTTAGTATGCAGCTCATAGGAGGTATGTATTTATTAAATGAAATGACCTCTAGACTTGCATATTTAGGAGAAAATTAGGTTCTGGGAGGTGTAAGGATATTTAAAATCACTATTTCAAGGGATATTATTGCCAAGATTTAATAATTAAAATTAAAATAATTTGGTTTTTAAAGTTTTTATAGTTTTTAAAGTTGCTTCCAGGCCATTTCCTTCTATACTTCAGTCCTCTGCAGGAAGCGATCCTTTTAACGTAAAAAATTTGAATATACATTTCACAATTCTAAAGAATTGATTATCACTACCTACTGTTTACTTGGATAACTAAATTCAGTTCAGTTCACCAAACATCTCCTGAGTGTTGGTCACTCTGCTAAATGGGTAATAGAGAGATGAAGAGATTTGCTCCTTACTCTCAAGAGGCTTACAATCTAAGAAAAAAAATAGACACCAAAACAAAAACAAAAACAATGCATAGCTTGATATATGGTATAATAGGAGTATTATGGAAGAGAGAGTAATTTAATTATGAGGAAATAGGGAAAAATGGACAAAGCATTATGAAAATGTGTTATTGTCAAAGCAGACTTCTTTATTTTTAAATATTTATTTTGAGAGAGTAAGTGTGTGTGAGTTTGGGAGGCAAAGAGAAAGAGAGAGAATCCTATGCAGGCTCTACACTGTCTGCACAGAGCCCTAGGCTGGGCTTGATCTCACAAGCCCTGAGATCATAACCTGAGCCAAAACCAGGTGTCCCCAAAGCTGAATTCTGAATCTAAGGAGCAGGTAAGTTAAGATGGACATTATAAAAACTTTGTCTAGGAGATAGTTCAGAGAATAAAGAATATATAACTATTTTATTCCTAGTTCTTACAGCATGTGGCAAAGGATCATTTAGTTTCAAATGACAGAAAGAATGGAGCCCTGTGCAAAGGTATCCTATGCTCTTTTATTTCCAAACCTTTCTAGAGATCTTTCATCACCTGGGGAAGGGAGGAGGCTTTGTTCTCAGGGCCTACTGAATCCTTAGTTTAGGGTTGTTTCCTATCTAACTCTCTGTCACCCCCCAGTGCCTGAGAATCTTCCTGTGTGTGTGTGTGTGTGTGTGTGTGTGTATGTGTTGATACTCCACTTCTTCCTCATCTCACTTTTGATAAATTAAGTTTACCCACAGGTAATAAACCCCATTGATTAGAGGGAGGAAAGCATAGATAATATAAGAAATGTGAAAGACAGTAAAGCCTGTTTGATATCTCAAAATAGTAAAATAATATCTGGTTACTTTTATTGAACTCTAGATATTATTATAATATCCAGATTTCAATTCAGTAACAAATCATATTTGTTCATGAAAGTTAAAATAAAATCCTTCCTTTTTATGAAGCTTTTGTCAATAATTTGTCACAGTTATCTCCACTTCTATTCCAAATTTCTAAACATTTACAATTTCTGGATGTAATGGAGCTGTCAATTCTGAATTGCCTTGTATCTCATCTCCTATTGTCTGTGTTGAAACATTTTCTCCCTAAAAAGATGAAAGTCCTTGGACATTCCAAAGACTGCAATTTACGCTATCTCCTCTGTGGTGGTCATAAAGGTGCTACATAGAACTTCTAGGCCCCATTGCATGATGGCCTCTATCTAACTCCAGATTTATCCATACATCTTTTCAAATAAAGAATGCAGATCAGCAAAGAGAGCAAAAGGACCACAGTATAACTAAGAGACCTCGGTCACTACAAACTTCACATTACTCAAGTTAAAGAAACACCCAAGTAAGTCCAGCAGGGGAAAATCGGAAAAGAGAAGGGACACAGGAAGGACATGTTCCTATACAACATGATGGCAACATGGAAAATATTCACTAGCAGAAGGAAAAGTGCCACTTAGAGTGGAGACTTGAGGAGGTGGTCTAGATTTGGCAGATCACACTGTTGGCTGGTGGGGACTTTAAAGGAAGTAATTTGACTATTTATGGAAACAGAGATGGCTTTTCCAGGGAAGCATTGCATCCAGTGGATAAGGGGGTAATGGGGGAGCATTCATTGGAGGCCTGTTAGTAATGTGAAAGAAGAAAGAGAGGGGCACCTGGGTGGCTCATTCAGTTGAGTCTGACTCTTGGTTTTGGCTCAAGTCATGATCTCATGGTTCTTAGGATTGGGCTCACAGCATGGAGCCTGCTTGGGGTTCTCTCTTTTCCTCTCTCTCAACCCTTTGCCCACTCTCTCCTTACCCCGCCTCCAAATAAATAAACTTTAAAAATATAGAAGAAGGGGAGAAATTAAAGGTCCTGAGATACAAAATCACAAAATCAGAGGATCTGGTAACTCTTAGGCATCCATTCCCCGCCCCCCCCGCCCCCCGCCACACACACAAAAACTGTACCTCTTTACGTGGATAGACTATGATTTTAGACAAAGAAACCTGGTAAGGTCATAGTTATGCAACCATCTCCAAAACCAAGTTGTTTTATTTTAACTGCATCAAAACAGGTTTATTTCTGGGGTACCTGGGTGGCTCAGCAGGTTGGGTGTCAGACTTTGGCTGAGGTAATAATCTCATTGTTTGTGGGTTCGAGCACTGTGTCGGGCTCTGTGATGACAGCTTTGAGCCTGGAGCCTGATTTGGATTTTGTGTCTCCTTCTCTCTGCCCCAACCCCATTTGCATTCCCCTTCCTCAAAAATAAATAAACATTGAAAAAATTTAAAATATAACACCTTTATTTATGTGCAATTCACATACCATATAATTCACCCATTTCAAATGTATGTTTCATTGATTTTCACATATTCACAGAGTTGTTGCATCAACTATTACTATGATAATTTTTAGAATATTTCCATTATCCCAAAGAAAGCCTCATTCCCATTAACAATCAGCTCCCCAGTTTCTTCCCAAGTCTTCTCCTACCCTCCCTCCTCTGTCCCAACTATGGAGAACCCTAATTTATGTCTTTTCTCTATAGATCTTCCTATACTGGAAATTTCATATAAATCAAATTAAAAAGTATGTGATCTTTCGTGACTGGTGTCTTTCACTTAGTGTAATGTGTTCAAGGTTATCTGTGTTCATCAATATCCATCAGTATTCTTTTCCTTTTATTGTCTAGTAATATTTCCTTGGATGTATTACCACATTTTATTCACCAGTTATGGCCATTTAGGTGTTTCTACTTTTTAGCTATTGCAAGTATTATTTCTATGAACATTCCTTTAAATTTTTTTTATAGTTGATTTATATTTGAGACAGAGAGAGACAGAGCATGAGTGGGGGAGGGACAGAGAGAGAGAAAGACACAGAATCTGAACAACAAGCTCCAGGCTCTGACTGTCAGCACAGAACCTGATGCAGGGCTCAAACTCATGAACCATGAGATCATGACCTGAGCGAAAGTCGGCTGCTTAACGTACTGAACCACCCAGGCACCCTGCTATGAACATTCCTATACAAGTCTTTGTGTGGGTCTGTTTTAATTTCTTCTGGGTGTACCTAGGAGTGATGTTCTGTGACTTTAGGGTAGTGGTATGCTTAATCTTTTGAATTGCGGAACTGTTTTTCAAAGCACTATTTTGTATTTCCATTGGCTTTGCATCAGGTTTTTAATTTTCGGTATTCTTGCAGACATTTGTTAGGATCTTTTGATTCTGGTGAGTATGAAGTGGTATCTCATACTTTGGACTTTCATTTTCCTGATGGCTAATGGTGCTGAGCCTTATTCCATGTCACAGTCAATCAAGGGTTAAGAATACTTCCATTATCCCTCAAAAGTTCTTCGGTGAGGAACCCTAAGTGTATATCACTAAGTGAAAGAAGGCAGGCCGTAAAGGCTACATACAGTATGATTCCAACTCTGACATTCTGGAGATGGTAAAAAAAAAAAAAATCATTGGTTGGAAGAGTAGAGAGATAAATAGGCAGAGCATAGAGGACTTTCTGGGGAAGTTAAATTATTGTGTATAATAGTATAATGGTGGATAAATGCTATATTGTACATTTGTCAAAGCCCACAGGGTCTATAACACCAAGGGTGAACTATAATATATTAAATTCTGGACTTTGAGTGAAAATGACATGTCATTATAGGTTCATCCATAGTAACAAATATATCCCTGTGCTGTGGGGTGTTAATAGGGGAACCCGTGCACATGTAGAGGGGGAGCGTACATGGGAAAAATCTCTGTCCTTTCCTCTCAAATTGGCTTCAAACCTAACATTGCTCTAAAAAAGAAAATATATTTAAAAAATGTTCCTCTGGGTTAAGTTTCAGTGAATCCCCATTCCAAACCCAAGAAACTATTAATATTTTTCTATTTTTATAGTTATACTGCATTTCTTAGAAATTTTATATAAATGGAATCATGCAAACATACTCTTGTGTTAGGTTTCTTTCTCTTAATCAGGATGTCTTTGAATCTTTCATGTTGTTGCATACATCAGTAGTTAATGCCTTTTCATTGCTGATTAGTATTCCACCTCAGCGATATATCACATTTTGATTATTAGTTTTTCTTACCATGTTAAAGCCTTTTGAATTATTTCCAGCTTTTGGCTATTATGAATACTGTGACTATGAACATTGGGTACAAGTCTTTTTGTGTGTGCATGTATTTTCATTTCTTTAAATTAATACATACAAGTAGAATTCTTGTGCTATATGGTAGTATATGTTTAACTTTAAAGTAACCACTTAATACTTTACCAAAGTAGCAATATCATTTTAGACTCTTATCAATAATATATGAGTTTTCCAGTTTCTCCACATCCTTGTCAACACTTGATGATGTCCACCATTTTGACTTTATAGCCATTCTTTTGAGTATGCGATAATATCTCATTTGGTGTTTATTTATATTTTCCTGATGACTAATGATGTTGAATGTGCTTATTTTCCACATGCCTATTCTTTTTTTGTGAATCATTTGACCAAATCTGTGGCCCACTGGGAAAACTGAGTTGTTCCATCCTAATTATTGTCTTACAGTGACGCTATATATTCTGGACAGAACCCTTTTATTTTATATATATGTTTAACAATTTCCCCAATGTGTATAGTTTATCTTTTCCTTTGCTTAACAGTGTCTTTTGAAAAGAAAATTTTTTAATTTTGAATGAGAACAATTTTTTTTTATCATTGATACTCGATTGGCTGACATTTGAGTATTAAACCAATCTTGCATTTCTGGAATAAAACCACTTGATCATGTTATATCATTTGTTTTATATATTGCTGGATTTAATTTGATAAAGTTTTATTTGGAAGTTTTATATCTATGTTTATGAGGGACAACAGTCTATAATTTCTGTTATAATATTTCTTTTATAATATCCTTCCAGAGTTTCAGTATCAGGATTATTCTAGCTTCATAAAATAGGAAAGTATGTCCACTTCATTTATTCCATACAGAAGTATGTTTGAAGGGTGGATCTAAGATGGCGGAGAGGAAGGGAGCTCTGTAAACTCCCTCCGCACCGTTCTTCGAACTGAGAAGGATATTACGTTCATCTGAGAGAGCGGAAGGAGAAAATACGAACTCCAGAGGGAATAGAACTGCAAAGATACCTGAGTGAGTGGGGGCGAACGGGGGAGATCCGAGGACGGGCCAGCCCGGACGGGCAGGGGAGGTAAGATCCCCAGCCCAACGTGGGGCAAGCGCACGGCACCCGGGAGACAAAGGGAAGAGACAGAGTCCGAACACGCTCATAGAACTGTCTCTGGGGAAGAGGTATAGAACGCTGGGCTGCGGGTGGAGACAGAAACCCACTCCATAGATAACTGCTGGGCAGCTGGAATCCCGAACCGGGGTGGCGCAAGAGGAGGAATAGCCCCCAGCCCTAGGCCATCTAGGCCGGGGAATCAGGCGCCTGTGGTGGCGAGAAGCGGCTGCGCGCTGGGGAAGCGCGCGCCACAGCGGAAGCGACCCAAGCAGCGGCTGCGCCGGGGGCGAGCAATTCGAACCTGGTTTTGGGAACGGGACCACGGACCGCATTTCCACGGCACATCCCGCCCCCTGCACTGCACGGACTGAGCGAATCCTGGGTCCCCACAGG
>NC_043702.1:89396041-89415797 GCF_006229205.1 Suricata suricatta | reverse complement strand
AGAACTTGAGAGACTATTGAAAGCTGAGAATGAACTGAGGGTTGGGGGGTAGGGGGTAGGGGGGAAGACAGGTGGTGGTGATGGTGGAGGGCACTTGAGGGAAAGAGCACTGGGTGTTGTATGGAAAACAATCTGACAATAAAATATTATGGAAAAAAAAAGTAAATATTTTAGAGAAGAAAAAAAAAAAAACGAAATAAGACAAAAGCAGGAGGTCATTTAGAACCCGCATGGGGCAAGAGTCAGCAGGAGTCAGGGGTGTCAGCAGCCAAGGAAGAGTTCGGGGAGCCTTAGGAAGACAGTAGAATATAAGGAGAGGCTTGAGAATGAGAGGTGACAGAAGATAAGGAGCTTGAAAGTGGCAGCTGGAGGGGTTGGTGGGAGATAAGGGGTGTGTGTGTGTGTGTACATAAGCATGTGCTACCAGAAAAGCCAATGGAAGAAACTTTCAAAAAGAGGTGCTTGGGGCACCTGGGTTAAGTGTCTGACTTCGGCTCAGGTCATGATCTCACAGTTGGTGGGTTCGAGCCCCGCATTGGGCTCTGTGCTGACAGCTCAGAGCCTGGAGCCTGCTCAGATTCTGTGTCTCCCTCTCTCTGCCCCTTCCCCATTCATGCTCTGTTTCTCTCAGTCTCAATAATAAATAAACATAAAAAATAAATAAAAAAACAAAAAAAAACAACAACAACAAAAAAAGAAGTATGTTTGAGTTTGGTATTGTTTCTGTCTTATTTGTTTGAATGCATTCATCAGTAAAGCCTTATGGGCTTTTGTGGAAAGACTATAATGGATTCAAGTTTTCATTTATGTTTCTATACATTTTGGTAATTGGTGATTTTTTTTAGGTGAATTTGTCCATTTCTTTTAGGTTGACAAATTCTCTGTATCTTTTTGTATGTACTGATACCCCCTCATTAATTCCTGATATATGGGTCTATATTTTCTTTTCTTTTCTCTTTTCCTTTCTTCCCTTCCGTTTTCTTCCCTGCCCTTCCCTTCCCTTCCCACCTTGATCAGTCTGGGTAAGACTATATCAATTTTATATATCTTTTAAAAAGCAGCTTTGTGGCTATAGTGAATTCTGTATATCTGCTTTCTCTTTCATTAATTTTTGACTTATCTTTAATATTTCCTTTATTATACTTTGTCAACTTTAATTTTTTTGTGGTTTTCTTGATATAGAATCTAAATAATTGATTTTCTACTTTTGTACATTCTAATACTATATGCATGCAGCTAAAATTTTCCTCCAAGTACTGTTTTAGCTGTATTGGATACATTTTTATAAGTTATATTTTCATTTTCCTTCACTTAAAAATATTTTATAATTTGTATTTTTTCCTGTTTAGAAGTGTACTACTCAGTTTCCAAATGGTTGGTGGATTTTTCTAGCTATCTTTCTCCTTTTTGTATCTAAATTTAATTCCTGTGGGATCAGAGTCTATATAATTTAGTCCCTTTGGATTTCTTGAGTTTTGCTTTATGACCCAATACATCATCTACTTTGGAAATGTTCTGTGTATGCTTCAAAAGAATGCATATTCTGCCAATTTTAGGGAATTGTCTTTTATACTGTTCATTGGATCAGTTTAGTTCATTTTGTTGTTTATGGCTCCCATAATACCCTTACTGATTTTTTGTCTGTCATTCTTTCAATTCTTTTTTCTTAAGTTTATTTATTTATTTTTTGAAAGAGAGAGACAGAGACAGAAACAGAGAGGCAGAGGTAGGGAAGGGATGAAGAGAGAGGGGGAGAGAGAATCCCTAGCAGGTCCTGCACTGCCAGCACAAAGCCCAACTTGGGACTCAAACCCATGAACTGCGAGACTATGACCTGAAGCAAAACCAAGAGTCATGCCGAACCAACTGAGCAACCCAGATACTCCTGATTCTTTTAATTTTTAAAGGAAAATTGTTAAAATCTCTAATGATGATAGATATGTATACTTTTCTCTTTGTATCCTTCTTCCCTCTCTTCTTTCCTTTTTATATTAAACATATATATTAAAATACATATGTTAAACATATATATTAAAATACATATGTTAAACATATATATTAAGCAAATATATATATATATATGTATATATATATATATATTTGTTTCTTCCTTGAATTGAAAAATTTAGGACTGCTGTGTTTTCTAATATAAATGACACTTTTATATTTATGAAATATCCTCATATTTTTGTCAAAAAGCCTACATTGCCTAGTATTACTATAGCCACACTCACTTTCTTTGGTTTATATTTTTTTGATATATTTTTTACCATTCTTTACCTTTGGCTTCTCTATATCCTTATATTTAACATGTTTTTCTTAAACCTAGAATTTAAAAGACACTTTTATATTCATGAAATCTTCCCATAGTTTTGTCAAAAAACTACATTGTCTTCTTTTACCATATCCACACTTGCCTTCTTTGGTTTGTATTTTTCTTGATGTATTTTTTACCATTCTTTACCTTTGGCTTATCATATCCTTATATTTAAGATGTTTCTCTTTTATTTTATTTTTTAATAGTTTATTGTCAAATTGGTTTCCACATTACACCCAGTGCTTCTCCCCACAACTGCCCCCCACCATGACCATCACCCCCTCCCTCCCTCTCCCCCTTCAGTCCATGGTTCCTTTTCAGTATTCAGTAGTCTCCCTTGATCTGTGTCCCTCACTTTCCCGGCTCTCTTTTTCCCTTCCTCTCCCCATGGTCCCCTGCCAGGTCTCTCCTGTTAGACCTATGAATGCAAACATATGGTATCTATCCTTCTCTGCCTTCTCTTTTAAATAATTATAATAATTTCCTATAGCTGCTATGAAAAGTTACCATAGCTCCTTGATTTAAAATAGCAAATATCCATTTTCTTATAGTTCTGGAGGTTTGATGACCAAAATGAGTCCCACTGCTCTAAAGTCAACATGTTGGAAGGCCTACATTCCTACCGGAGTTTTTAGGGGAAAATCCATTTCCATGCCTTTTCCAGCTCCCAGAGGCTGTCCACATTTCTTAGCTCATGATCCCCTTCATTATTCATGACCAGAAATTGCAACTCCCTTCTTTCTCATGTTGCTGACTCATGATGCTGACTCTCCTAAATCCCTCTTTCATTTTTGAAAATAATTGTGATCGCTTTGGGCAACTTGGACAATTCAAGATAATCTTCCTGTTTTAAGATCCTTAATTTAATTATATCTGCAAAGTCTCTTTTGTCATATAAGGTAACATATTCACAGGTTCTAGTAGTAGGACATGGCCATTTTTATGGGAACTGTCATCCTGCCTAACAACTAGTATATAGTTACTGTTACTTTTATCTGTTCTGAAAATCTGTGCTTTGATTATTCATCCATTTACATGTAATGAAGTTAATGTGTACTATCTTGCACCTTATTTTCTATTTGTCACCCTCTTTCTCCTGCCTTCTTGTGGATTAAACAAGTATTTTATTGTTCTGTTTTTGCTCATCCAGTCTTTTTAGTTATGTATAATTGTATGACTTTTAGTGGTTATTTTAGAGATTTCAGTATGTATCCAAGACATTATCGTCTACCTTGAAATATTTTTTATAATTTACATTTTTAAAGCTCTTGTATGCTAGCTCTAATGCCCAGAGTATATGGGAATCTGCTTTTATTTTTATTTTCCTATTGATTATGAGTCGTATCTGCATATTGAGTACACACATACATATATCTTACACTCACTACCCTTTTCACACCTTGAAAGTATTCTTCCCTGTATGTGATTTTAGTTCACCTAGTCTTCATTGTTCCCACCTCTTTTTAAAACATTTTTTAAAAATTTAAACTTTTTTTTAACACTTATTTATTTTTGAGAGACAGAGGGAGAGAGCATGAGCAAGGGAGGGGCAGAGAGAGAGGGAGACAGAATCTGAAGCAGGCTTCAGACTCTGAGCTGTCAGCACAGAGCCTGATGTGGGGCTTGAACTCATGAATTATGAGATCATGACCTGAGCCAAAGTTGGATGGTTAACTGACTGAGCCACCCAGGCGCCTGTGTTCCCACATCTTTTTGATATCTTTTAAAATATGAGTTTTGAAATGTATCCTTTTTTTTGTAGTTGCAGCAGGACCTTAACCAGTGGCCATGCCCTCTATAACCATCCTAAAGGCACATTTATCAGGAAGTATCATGTATGAGGAATTATCATTTATGAGGAACAAAAGGTAAAGGAACTACTGTATATGGAACATGGTTGGCGGATTGTTAGGGAACCTGGTATAGATACTGTTTCGACCTGAGAAGTGTCATGAGCTGGTGTTTGAGGACACTTACTTTTGTTTTCCTATGACATTAGAAGTTTCTTCCTGGCAAGTTTGTGAATTTTGACATGACACAAATCCTGTTGGGAACCATGAACATTCAGCAGTAGACTAGATGGCTGTCTAATCTTCACAGCTCTGAGAGGTTTCTGTTTGGAAACTAGCTCCCACAGAAATCTTTTAAGAATAGGTTGTAAGAGTTGAATATGACCTGTAGGTGGCATTTAGTATGACATTTAGTCATATAATATAATTCAAGATTTTCAGTGATTAATTATTAAATGATATAATTGAAATATTCCCCAGTATTTTAACCTTTGCACTTCCAATCAGTTCTGGGACTTTTGAGTTCTTCTGAAGTCATTATTTGTTAAGGTTTGGAAAGTGACTCTTTATGAAGTTAAAGACATGTCATAACATAAATTTTATTAACTTGTCTTTCTCTTTGAAGAACTTCTGGTTTTAATATTAAGTTTTTTAAAATGGTAATTTAAAATTATAAGTAGAATTTTTATTATTTTACTTATTTTTTAAAATTTTTGCTCTGTTTCTGTATCTGGGACATTTATGAAAAACCTCTAGTTAAATTTTGGAACCAGTTGGCAGAATATAACATTATCAATTTTACTAGCTAACATATTAAAATACCATATTTGTTGACCTGTGAAAAAAGGGAAGTGATGATTTATTTGTTTTTGTCAAAAAGGAAAGAAAGAATAACTAGTAATAAGTGAAGTGTCTGGGCCATCTTTTGTAGAAACCACATTTTGTTTACTCAAGAGCCTTTGAGGAACAAGAGTGATACTCCTATGTATCACTAACCTTTGGATTCTGGAACAGGTTATTGAGAGAGGGTGAGAAATTTTCCTGGGAAATGATTCTAGTCTCCACCAGTTGGTTTAGATGCTCATTGCTCCCTTTTAACCCCAAGTCAAGGGAAAGATTTAAAGGACCATTTCCCTAGCTTTCTCAAGGCCACAAGTCACTAAAAGCCACAAACTAATGATATAACCACTCTGCGTTTTGAATTAATGGACTTAAAAACAATTGTAGAGGACATAAGTCTTTTCATAGGCAACTTCATCAGAATCAACAAACTCAGAGCAGACACCTGCCCGGTGATGTCTCACTGGTGCAGATGAAACATCAGGGTAAAGACCATGGAGTAGGGCTTTTTTAAAATGGGCTTGTTCTTGTGTTGCAGATGAATAGGCCATTGATTACACATAATGACTGTTCACAATCTTTTTGAGACTGGTCAGATGGAAAGCAATAGTGTTCTGCACACATTTTAATCATTTTTATTGAGCGTTGGCACTTCCATTTTTCTGAACCTTTAGGGGGACATTCTATATTTGGTTTTTATTCATTCTCCCTTTCAGTCTTTTTATTCAAACAAGACATTTGCGGGTTTCAAAGGCTTAGCGCCTTCTCACATAGAAAATAACATTTCCGAGTATTCTCTCCCATATGCAAATACTTACAGTTATTTAAAACTAGATTTTATACACCTATACCTGTACCAAATGGGCTTCTGAATTTTCTGTTTTGCCATTTAATATATCTGACTTTAACATGGAGGTGATTATGCACAAGATGAGCCATATATTTGCAAAAACTGGTATGTGAAATGATTTTCAAAAAATTTATAAGGCTGTCATTACTAGATTATAAGTGGAGAATCTGGAATTATTGGCCAGTGTTAAATTTATTGACATTCTTTTAAGTCTGTTTTCTCTCTCTCCCATCATCTCCTCTGTGACCACTTCCTACTTAGACTGCCATTTCTTGGCCTCCTACCTGAGACTCAGGATGCCTATTGTGTGAGAGTGCACTGAACTCTAAAATTATGTTGACTCCGAATCACCTCCTTCAGGTTTTCTCTCTTCCCTCCCTTGTTAGAAGAACAGGACTTAGAGGCTGGATCCTTCATATCGTGCATATTAGTAACCCCTATTTACACATTAAGGTATGTCTGAGTTGCTCTTGATTGTGACTAGCCCTGACTGGCTGCTAACCTATTGGTAACAGTTCCTTGAAAGCTTTGTGTTGATTTCTTGGGTTTCTTTCCAAGATTGTGAGGTTAAAATGGATGCTTTAGACTGCCACAGATTGACCTCCAGAGGGAAAGGGTACGGTGGGCAGAGAAATTACCCAGTATCCTTTAATGTGGTCATTAAAAGCATTTGGGATGGGGTAGTTAGTGTCCTTACCCTCTTCCCTGTCTTCTAAATGCTACCTTCAGTCAACCAAAAATGTCTACACATATTTACAAAAGACCCCCTGGGGAGGTGGCACTGTTCCAGTTTAAGAACCACTGATAGGATATCAACACTATACCAAGAGCAAAATCAAACCAAAAGCAAAGTCAAAGAAGCAAAATCAATTACTCTCATGAAATTAACACTGGCCAAGGCCACACTGACTGTGACCTGTGGATGTATGTAAGAGCAATAATCATTTGTTTGCATTTTATGTATCTAATTGGCTTTGGAAACTGAAATTCCCATAAACATTGGTTAAATAAACAATGGCAGTAATGTTTTCTTCTTAGTTTTATAGTCTGTATTCATTTCCTAACTTCCTCTAGGCCTTATCTAGGAATTCACTTGCCAGTTTGGAGCATCTTCCTTATTAGACTTTCATATAGCTGCTTTCAGTATGAACCTGTAGACTTTTGGTTCCTATAAAGGATCCTCCCGTGAAAGCTTAATGCTGTCTTTTTTAAGGTAAGAACTTGTTTTCCTACTCTTCCTTATGAAACAAATGCAGTACCTTCCATCTAAACTTGTTGTGTAGGATAGCGCTCAACATTTACTACTAGCTGAATAAGAAATATGATTTATTTTCAAATAGCAAGAAAGACATTAGCTAGCTCTGGCATTTTACTATAGTGTCATTACTGACCTACACTGTAGTAGTCCAATTTTGTAGTACAGAATACCTTCTGGAAGTGTTTTAGAAGATTGAAAAAATAATTTTAACATTTAGTTTCACAAATGTTAGAAATGTTTCTTTTTAACAGTTGGAAACATTAACTAGAGCCTGTTTATTTTATTTCAGTGGCAAAAAAAAAAAAGAATCTTTTACTTGTTAATCAATAGTTGCCATAGATTGCCTTTTTCGCAACCCGATTTCACCTTCAAATTCACTGACCTGTGTTCCAAGCAAGTCTATAATTTAATTCAGGTCAGTTCAGATATAAGTAAGTCATTACCTCCTCTGTGGCCAATCAGCATTTGATTTTTCATAGTTCAATGTCACTCTTTAATTATTAAGAGTGTAACTGTGTATGCATGCGTGCAAACACACACACATGAACATATCCAGGTACATCTTTATTTATACATTACACACACTCTTTCTGTCACTGCAGACTACTTCTCCTGGATTAGTATTACTGTGAAATATAGAACTTCCAGAGATTGGCATATTGCCTTTTCAATGAGATCAACATAAATTTTTACTGCCTTCCCCAAGTAAGTTGTTATTAAGGCTCACTGTAATTTAGTATATCTCTAAACACACAAGAGTGTCTCCACTGCTCTAGATGGGCCACTTTAATTTTACTTCTGCTCTCAATAACATGAGCATGATAGAATCATAGTACAAATAGAATAATTATGTAACTATTATCCTGAAAGAGTGTTTGAAAGAAGAAATCCCTCTAAAACATACAGATTTTTCCTTTTATCTTTTTGAAATGTATTTATTTTTGAGAGAGAGAGAGAGAGAGTGTGAGTGGCAGAGGAACAGAGCGAGGGAGACACAGAATCCAAAGCAGGCTCCAGGCTCTGAGCTGTCAGCACAGAGCCCAATGCAGGGCTCGAACCCACAAACTGTGAGATCATGACGTGAGCTGAAGTTGGATGCTTAACCGACTGAGCCACCCATGTGCCCCTGAAGTTTCCTTTTAGATATGTGTCCACTTTTAGTGGAAAAAAACAATATTGTAATGAATGGTGCTCTATGGAAATTTGATTTTATTTGAAAAAACAATTTTATATTCTGTGACTTAAGGAATCCCTGACCTGTTTGTATCTGAACATCCATCTACCTTGTTTCTCATAATACATTATGTGCTATAGTCTTTTATGGAGTATATGCTTAAAATGTTTTTTAACTCCCAGGCCACAAACATTTTATCCATCCATTATATTTGCATCAGTTTCAACTATTTTTACAAAAAATTTTATGTGTGTGTGTGTGACTACCTCCTTCTTTTGGGAGCTAAACATGTGAAGAAGCGTAAGAGGTTGGGTTAGACTGCCTGGTTTTGAAATCTATCTCCACCATTTCCTGGCTTATTTCACCTCTCTGTGACTTATATTCAGTATCTGTCAGCAGGTGATTATTTTGTGGGATCTTTTCACAAAGTGGGATGTAATATTGTGTGACTTGTCACTGCCAGATCAGAATGAAACACTGTAAAACTGTAATCAAAGGGGAAATGGGTGTCTTCACCTGTTAATCACAAAGCTAAGTGAATCTATATTCAACTTGTACCAAACTTACTGGAATTGTTGTATTTTGGAAGTAAAACATTTTCAAGCAGTTTTCAAGTAGAGGCATATTTGTATAGGTTTCCATAGTTTTCTCATGATCTATGTCTTAAAATTTGGGATGGTGGACTAAAAACGCTGTAGGGGCTATATGAAAGGAAGAAGAGAGAGGGAGAGGAAGATACTAAGAGAGGGATATCGAGAGAGGGAGAGAGAGATAATCAGCTTTTCAGATTTTCTTCAGAATTTGCTTGCTTCTCAGATAGCACAGGACTTTTGTAGTGCCCAGAATACTCTAGGATCTTGAAGACCTTTATTTTATGGCCTATGCAGTTCCCTAGGCTTATTGTGAGCTCACTCTTTGTCTGCCACAGGGTCTCCTACTCATCCTTCCAGTCACATCCAGGGCCACTTTGTTCATGAAGCCTTCCTGACTTTCCCAGGTAGACCTGCATTTTTTTCTTGTAGTTCTCCCTTATTCTCTCCATAATGTCCACCCTAGGAATAGTCCTAAGTCTGGATGGTTTATATACCTCTGCCCTCAATATCATTTGTGACTTGAAAGGCAAAGATATTTATTTTGACAAATGATGTAACTCATAGGTCCATCTGCCATGACAACTGGAGAAGCAGACCTAAATAACTTAAGAACTCAAAGAAATCTTGAGAACTTTTTTTTTCTGTTCAGATTTTGCATTTTAGAGATGAGAAAAACTGAGGACCCCCAAAGTGCAGTTGCCATTCTCTAAACTTGATTGTATGCAGAATCATTTGAGATAGCATTGGGTGGATACATGTGGAATATAACCCATTTTAAAACAGAGATGGTAGGGCTAGTTTGGTTTTGACCCTGAGCTTTATAGAATGGTTTATTTTGATCTCAGCTTGAAATAGTTAAGACCACCTGTTCATGAGGTAGTTAAGACCACCTGTTCAAAAAGGCTCACATAGTTTGTTCTTTCTCCTCTGTTCCCTGATTCAGTACTCTCTGGTTACCATCTACATTAGGAGAAGAAAAATGGCAGCACAGCAAAGGAAGTGCCCATTAACGGGCCCTAACAAGTGTAAGAGAGCATTTTGAAAGCAAGGAGGGTGGTTTGAATAGTATTGTAATGCAATTGGCGGGGCAGTGAGTAGAGTTGTGTCTGAGGGCTGGGATGTGATTGTGCAGCTTTAAATGGCTAAAACGAAGGCAGTAATTTTCAGCACATGCTGTGATCTGGAGGGCTGGCAATAAGAGAGAAGGAAATGATAGGATCTTAAACCAGAGCATTATTTCATTCTGAAGATGGTTGTATCATGTAGACTCAGCGGTTAAACTGTTATTGTAGCAAAATGGTTTTTGCATATTTAGTGAGCTGCTTGTATCAAAATGAGTGGCTGTTACAATAACACAAATGTATGTGTGGTTTCTGAACAGTTAATAATTGTTTAATAAGCAATTCCTTGTAAACCTCCCTGAGTCACTATAACTTGGGTTGAGAGGGATTATTCTTCCCCATTATTAGGGACAGAATAAGAAATAGCTGGTAATGAGGTAACACTTTCAGTGTAAGGGGAACATTAATGGGGTAAACTGCCAGTTACCATCACAAGAGATTTTCAGAGCTGACAGAAACGTACCATGTGGGAGAGGAAGTGAGAATAGCCAGAGGCAATACAATCCCATGGATCCTTGGAGAATTATCTTCCTTTCATTTCCAAATAGATTTTAGCAATATATGTTCAGTGAGGGCAAATGGGAAAGCTATTCAGTAGTAAGGGAGCCAGAATATTTTGGCTGAAGTACTGACTTCCTTTGTAACAGGAGCAGTGAACGTAGTTTCTCTTGATTTCAGAAATGTACAGAGCAGGAGGGAAGTCCTCTGTCCTCAGGTCACTTCTCCTGAGAGGATTAAAAATAGCCCCCCCCCCCAATCCTGCGATTGCTCTCTGAGGACCAGTGTTATAGTCCTTTAAGCATTCTTACATGTGTACTACTGACTGTAATGCCTTTAGAAATGATTTATAAATTAAATTTTATATACGTGTGGTATTTGATCACTACTTTTGTACCCAGGAGTGGGTAAAACCCACTATGATTTGTCTACAATGAAATATTAAGCAGCCCACTAAATATTTAATTCACCTGCTGAACTGCAACAGAGTGGTTTAGAAATGTGAGACCTTTCTCTTCACTTAGAGGGGCACTTGCTGTATACCCAAATAAATTATTAATGCCATTATTATTATTTAGATCTTTATTATCACCTAATGATGGGCATGCTAGGAAACATTTCTCCTGCAACAAATAGAGATAATATCTAACAACAGATTCAGTGCTGTTGTTTTTTGGAGAGTAAATCTAAGCTCATAAAAATTATGAGTCATAGCTCAGCTAAAGAAAAAGATGTTTATTTAAAAAAACATTTAATCAACTATCCAGAAACGTCCTCGATATTATGGATTTGTCTTTCATAGATTTAGATATGTCATGGATGAAATCATATTTCATGGAATAACAATGGATACATAAAAATATGTGTTGATTTTGTTTTGTCTGAATTTTTATTAAGCATATAATAAATTCATATAATGAACACTCAAGACCATAAAAAATAAGGATAAAGCAAATTATCCACCAAAAATCTATTGGAGCTATTGTGATTGGGTCTTAATTTTGATGCTGGCTTTCCTTGCAGTCGAGGCAGAGAGATGTATTGTGATGGGTTGCAAAATTCTTGTTATCAGAAAGGAGGGAACCTGTCAATTTTTACAGATAAACTTCTGTCAACATGAAATTCTGAAAGAAATATTTTATGTAGGACCATGTGTAGAGGGCTTTGGGCACTATGAAAGTTAAATGTCAACAGAAACTGGTTGATAGAAAATACCAACGCAATTTTTCACCTGGTTTAACATAGAATAAAAAATAAGATCATATACTTCCATACAAAGCTTGGTGGGGTATATGGCCTCTGAAAGACATGTGGCGTGTTGGAAAGAACTTGTTGCTTGAACACTAGTTTGTGCATTTATATCTGTGTGACCTCTAGCAATTTAATGATGCTCAGTTTCCTCATCCACAAAGATCTTCCTTATAGACTTACTGAAAAGATATCATGAATTAATATGCGTCTTTTTCACTTGAGATTCATCCTTAAATATATTAATGCTGGGGAAAATAGATCTGATTCTTTATTAAATTTAAAGCCATGATGATCGGGATGAATATCAAAGTTTAGCTTGGGGAGTGTTTCAGTAATATTACAGTGTTTTGTAAGGTTGTCAGCCAGAGTGTTAAGATCTTGGGCATTAGTCTTTGAAGCTTTAGATTGTATTGAAGAGGAGGCTCTGGATCATCCTTTCTACAGGCAACCCGGAGCTACCTAATTATTTGCATCCTTTTCTTGAAGTCCCTTTTTCTGTTTGGGTACTTTTAAAAAAGCCTTTAAAGTAACTGCTGTTTGGGCACTTCTTTTAAGTACCTTTCAAAGAAAACTTGCTTAATTATTAAGACAGAGGGGTCATGCTGCTTCCAGATAGTGGGAAGTATGACTTCCTTGGCATCAGGGCCAGCACTCTGGACCATGGCAGGTTCACTTTTTGTCCTAGGGAAATGGTGCACCCTACAGTCACTATGGGAAGTATAGTCCTGGAGTTAGGCACGCAAGGAAATTTTCAGGCTGGTGGCTAAACACTTCAGTTAGAATTGTGTGAAGTCCACATAGCAGACTGGTAAACAGAGCTAAACCTTCAAGGACTTGGGGCATGAGTGTTCTTCCTTCTACAAAAATACTGGGAGTACAAGGGCTTCCGTTCAGTCATTGCTGTTACTGCCCTTGGGAATTAATCAGATAAGCAGTGCTGTCTCTTATTAGCTCCCTTCAACTACTAAACCTTCTGTTGGGATAGACTCTTGTATATTTGGCAATTAAACAATTCAGTGATCAAATTTCAGTCTTTTTAAGTTTGCTTCAATCAGAAACAGAGGGGAGAAAATATAGTACATTTAAAATACCATTTTTGTGTCTCCACTGGGGGGGATGAGAGATGTGATCTGTTTTGTCAGAATAGAGACAGCCTCTAACTCTAAAATGGCAGCAGTGAGAGTGGACCTTGCTAAATCGAGCACAGTCAGAGTCTTTGGAGTTGTGTGGAGGCATATCAGCTAACCAGTTTCCCTTGTGTGTGGAAGAGCTATTGTTTGCTCCTCCAGATCCATTCTTCCCCTTTGTTTGTTCTACAGCGAGCTCCAGCAGGCAGGACCATATTGGCTCCATCTTTCATCTTCTTTGCCCATTGGCTTCGGACTGGGTTTGGCCACTGGAAGGAACTTAGGGTTAGAGAAAAGTAAGGTCAGAGTTTTTATTCTCCTGGCTCCCTCCTGCGAGGTCTGTAGCTCCTGCCAGGTGGCCTTCTTTACCTGGCTTTTGGTCTCAGGGTCTGGTAACTGCTCTGTCCTCTTGTCACTACAGGTTGGGGGCTGGGCAGCTCTGCTCTTGCTAGCTCTGGGATATTGCACTGTTCTTCATGGCTTCTCCATATCCAGCCAACAACTGTGTAAATAATTCCATTATTAAACTTTCTTCATATACCCAATCCGAGAGTGCCATTGGTGTCTTCCAGAGCCTTGGATTGCTGTTGTCCTTTAATGCTGATGTCCACCTAGAGGGTGAGAACCCCAGGGAGATTCAGGTAGAGGTGACTCTGGCTCTGGTAAATATAGACAAATATAACTCGGCTAACATATTGCCAAAGTTGACTGTTTTTTTTTTTTTTTTTTTTTGCAGGCCATTGTGTTAATGGTACTTCTTTAGGATTGTAGAGTGAATTTTTTTTTTCCTTTTTCCTGACCATGATACATTTGAAGTTTTTGGAATTACATTGTGGAGTCAGAATGGTGTATGGGCTTTGTAATGAGGAAAACATGGGTTTGCATTTCACCTCTCCCACTTTCTAGCTGCATGGCCCCTAGGTGCTTTATAGAGTCTTTATTTCTTTATCTATAAAGTGTGAGAATAATACTTGCGTCTTATGCTTGTTATGAGACTTAGAAGATGATGTATGTCAACTACCAAATAGGGTGTGTGTCTATATAGGAGACTTGGTGATGAGAGACAACACAGCTTAGCAAGAGGACACATAATATGTTATATTCAATCTTGAGTTCGTTTTCTTGAATGCCTTTCCATTTGGAATAATTTTAAATTTATAGAATCGATCTAAAGATGGTGGAGTGTGTTCCAATCCCCAGCGTCCAGTTTCCCTTATTGTAAAATTTTATGTCACCATGGTACATTGATCACAGCTGATGAACAGCTACTGATCTATTATTATTAACTAAATTCTATACTTTATTTTGATTCATTAGTTGTTCCCTGGTTTCTTTTCTCTGTTCTATGATCCCATTTAGGATACCATATCGCATTTAGTCATTATGTCTCCTTAGGCTTCTTTGGACTATTATAGTTTGTCACTTTTTTTTTTTTTTTGGTTTCAATAAACTTGATAGTTTTGAGGAGTAATGGTCAGGAATTTTGTAGAATGTTCTTTTATTTTGGAATATATTTCTCATGGTTAGATTGGGGCTCTGGATTTTTGGGAGGAAGGACACTTAGGTATAGTATTTTCAGTATGTCAAGGGTACATACTATCAGTGACTCATGGTTGTTGAGTTAACCTTTAAACATTTGTCAGTTGGTGAGTTCATGTTTGTCAAGTTACTTTTTATTTCCCACTTTTCCATGATTTGCTCTTTGGAAGCAAGTCACTAAGCATAATCCAAACTTAAAGGATGGCAAATTGTGTTTTACCCCTTGGAAAGGAGGAATATTTACATAAATTATGTAGAATTTTTTTTTTGTACACAAGATTTATTACCCCCTCTCCCTTTACTTTCTTATCTAGTTGTTTATATAAGCATGCACTCATGACTATCTTATACTTTGGGTTATAGTGTAATACTACTATTTATTTTGTTGCTCACATTAGTATGATTTTGGCTACTGAGTATCTTTCAGTTGGCTCCTATGTCCCTTTGATATACTCCCTCATTTTGTCTTATGAACACTTCTTTATTTTCTGGTACTATGAGATGTTTTGACTCATTTTATATATTTTTCATCCCATCCCTAGAACTAGTAATTTTTCCAAGAAACCTTTGATTTTTTTATGGAAGAACGATATTAGAAATTGGGATCTGGGCCCTGGATGTGCTCTTTGCTACGGTGGCACCATTGCTTCTAGACCCTCTCAGCAGATGAAGCTAGGGAATCTATGTCCAGGCATAGTTCAGGAACATTGAATAAAGTGAATATTGCAAAAAAGTGAATCAAAAGAATTTTTGTTTGGGGCACCTAGGTGGCTCAGTCGGTTAAGTGTCCAACTTTGGCTCAGGTCATGATCTCAGAGTCCATGGGTTCGAGCCCCACATCGGGGTCTGTGCTGATAGCTCAGAACCTAGAGCCTGCTTCAGATTCTGTGTCTCCCTCTCTCTGCCCCTCCCCTGCTTGCTCTCTGTCTCTGTCTCTCAAAATAAAATAAAGACATAAGAAAATTAAAAAAAAAAGAATTTTTGTTTCCCAGTGCATATAAAAGTGATGTGTATGTTTTACTCTTGACATATGCATATGCAAAAGCATTATGTCTAAAAAATATGGGTGCCTGGGTGGCTCAGTCAGTTAATTATCTGACTTTGGCATGATCTCATGTTCATGGGTTTGAGGCCCGTGTGTGGCTCTGTGCTGACAGCTTAGAGCCTGGATGGAACTTGCTTTGGATTCTGTGTCTCCTTCTCTCTGCCCCTTTCCTACTCATGCACTCTCTAAAATAAATAAACGTTGAAAAATATTTTTTTAAAAAACCCAAAAAAACCACCAACCTTAATTTAAAAATACTTTGTGGCTAAAAAATGCTAACCATCATCTGAGCTTTCAGCAAATTCTCATCTTTTTGCTAGTGGAGGGTCTTGCCTCGATGTTGAAAGCCACTGACTGGTCAGGGTCGTGGTGGTTGAAGTTTGGAGTGGCTGTGTTCCTTTCTTAAAGTAAGGCAATAATGCACTTTGCTGCGTCAATTGACTTTTGCTCTCATGAATAATTTCCCTATAGCATGTGACGCTGTTTGATAATATTTTGCCCACAGTAGAACTTCTTTCAAAATTGGTGTCAATCCTCTCAAATCCTGTCACTGTTTCACCAATGAAGAGTATGTAATATCATAAATCCTTTGTTGTCATTTCAGCAATCTTCACAGCATCTTCAAGAATAGATTCCATCTCAAGTAACCACTTTTTTTGTTCATTCATAACAGTCCATTCAAGACTCTTGAATGAAACAGTCCATTCAAGTTTTTTTAAATTTATTTATTTTGAGAGAGAGAGAGAGAGAGAGAGAGAGAGAGCGAGCGAGCGTGAGCGCGAGCGAGAGCGCATGCACCTGAGCTGGGAGGGGGCAGAGGGAGAGGGAGAGAGAGATAGAATCCCAATCAGGCTCCATGCTCATCATGGAGCCCATTGCAGGACTTGATCCCACAACTGTGAGACCATGATCTCAGCCAAAATCAAATGTTAGATGGTGAACTGACTGAGCCACCCAGGTGCTCCCTCATCCATTCAAGTTTTATCATGAGATTACAGCAATTCAGTGAGGCCCTAGGCTTCTCTTCTAATTCTACTTCTCTTACTGTTTCCACAACATCTACTTCCTCCATTGAAGTCGTGAACCCTTCAAAGTCATCCAAGAGTGTTGGAGTCAACTTCTTCCAAACTCCTGTGAATGTTGATGTTTTATTCTTTTTCCTTGAATCATGAATATTGTTCATAGCATCTAGAATAGTGAATCCTTTCCAGAAGGCTTTTAGTGTACTTTGTCCATCAGAAGAATCAGTGTCTGTGGTAGTTGTAGCCTTCCAAAATGTATTTCTTAAATAATAAGGCTTGAAATACAAAGCTGCTCCTTGATCCATGGGTTGCAGAATGGATATTGTGTTAGCAGATCTGAAAGCAATATTAATTTCATTGTATATCTCCATCAGAGCTCCTGAGTGACCAGGTGCCTTGTCAACAAGCAGTACTATTTTGAATGGAATCTTTATTTTCTGAGCAGTTCTGAACAATGGGCTTAAAATATGCAGTAAACCATGTGGCAAACAGATGTGCTGTCATCCAGGCTTTGTTGTTCCATTTATAGAGCACAGGCAGAGTAGATTTAGCATAGTTCTTAAGTGCCCAGGGATTTTCAGTGTAGTAAATAAACATTGGCTTCACCTTTAAGTTGCCAGCTACATTAGCTCCTAACAAGAGACTCAGTCTGTGCTTTGAAGCTTGAAGCCAGGCATTGACTTCTCCTCTCTAGCTATGAAAATCCCAGATGGCATCCGAGCTGCCAGCCTTCCAATAGGAGACTGTGTCATCTACATTGAGTATGTGTTGTTTAACGTGGCCACCTTGGGCAGTTATCTTAGCTAGGTCTTCTGGACAACTCACTGCAGCTTCTGCATTAGCACTTGCTGCTTCATCTTGGACTTGTATGTTATGGAGACAGCTGCTTTCCTTAACTCTCATGAACCAACCTCTTCTAGCTTCAAACCTGTCCTCTTCAGCTTCCTCACCTCTCTCAGACTTCATAAAATTGAAGAGAGTTAGGGCCTCACTCTGGATTAGGCCTTGACTTAAGGGAATGTTATGGCTGCTTTGATCTTCCAAACCACTAAAACTGTCTCCACATTAGCAATAAGGCTGTTTCACTTTCTTAATATTTGTGTGTTCACTGGAGTAGGTACTTTTAATTCCTTCAAGAACATTTCCTTTGCATTCATGACCTGGCTGACTATTTGGTTCAAGAGGCCCAGCTTTCTCAGCTTTAACATGCCTTCCTCACTAAGCTTGATCATTTGTAGCTTTTGCTTTAGGAAATGAGTATTGAGTGACTCTTCTTTTCACTTGAACACTTAGAGGCCATTGTAGTATTGAGCTAGTTGTACTGTATTGAGCTAATGTCAATACTGTTGTGTCTCAGGAAATAGGGAGGCCTGGGGGAGGGAGAGAGATGGGGGAATGGCCAGCTGGTCAGTGGAAGAGTCAGAACACACACATTTGGGAATTAAGTTTTCTGCCTTATGGAGACATGGTTTGTGGCACAATTACAATGGTAACATTAAAGATCACTGATCACAGATCACAACAGCAAATATTATAAAAATAAAACAGTTTGAAATACTTCAAGAATGATCAGAATGTGACACAGAGACATGAAGTGAGCAATGCTGTTGGAAAAAATGGCACACAGGGTTGCCACCAACCTTCAGTTAAAAAAGCAACAATACATACAGTATCTGCAAAGCACAATAAAGTGAAGCACAATAAAGCAAGAGCTATCTGTACGTATAGAATGTCTATATTAAGCTAAACATAACTTCCTACTGATATTGCCAATCCTAATTTGTTACTACATGTATTATCCTAGTCTTCTCCCCTTCGTTGTCCATAACCTTCTATTTCAGTAATCTAGTTCCCACCATCAGGAATAGATTTATATACTTGTCCAGTCCAGGTATCCATGTACAGTGCTTTCAGAATTGTCAACTTGTAGCCTCTTGAGAAATAATGTTATCAATTAGAATACAGTATTATGGACAGATCCTTTTTTTCTGTAGTCTTACAGTTTCCAGGCATTTCTAAAGTTAGGTAGGTCAGTACCACTGCCCCCATCCCCCTTGCTACCTTCAGTGAGGTTATGTCATACATTTGGGATAAAGTTTGAGTCTTGTTTTTTAAAAACATTTATTTATTTTACAGACAGAGAAAGACAGAGCAGGAGCAGGGGAAGGGCAGAGAGAAAGGTAGACACAGAATCCGAAGCAGGCTCCAGACTCTGAGCTGTCAGCACAGAGCCCTATGCACGAACTGTGAGATCATACCTGAGCCAAAGTCGGATGCTTAACCATCTGAGTCTCCCAGGTGCCCCAAAAGTTTGGGTCTTTTGTCAGAGTATGCCTTCCATCTCAGCGTACCCTACTTTTTCTGATTGATTTTTTCCTTATTTCACATGCATTGAGCTTCCTTCTTTGTGTCATATAAAGCCCTATGGGTTGTGGAAAATGTGTGGTGTCATGTATCTACCACTTATATATATTAATTCTATATTCTATATTATATATTATATAATATTATCACACACATATTCTATAGAATGGTTTCAAGGCCCTAAACAAAAGCCCCTGTGCTTCGCTTATTTGAATCTGTCTCTTCCCCACCAACACCCGACAATCACTGAACTCTTCTTGTTTTGTCAATAGTTTTGCTTTCCCTAGAATATCATATCAATGAAATCATACAATCTATAGCATTCCAAGACTGGCTGCTTTCATTGAGCAGTGTGCATTTAAGATTTATCCATGTTGCCATATGGATTAATAGTCTGTTCCAATTCCTCACTGTAATATCGTCCATAGTGCGACTGAACTAACTGCAGTTTGTATATCCAATCGCCTATGGAAAGGCATTGTGATTTCTTCTAGGTTTTGATAACTATGAAGAAAGCCGCTATAAACTTTGTGTGCAAGTTTTTGTGTGGACACATGTTTTCACACCAGCTGGGTGAATACGCAGGTGTGACTCCTAGAGTGAGTGCCCCATGTTGCATTCCTGCCAGCAGTGAATACGTGTGCCTGTTCCTTCACCCCCTCATTGGTGCTTGGGATACCGGTTCTGTCCAGCCTGGTAGACAGAAAGACCTACATTGCAAAACAGGTGTTTCCTTTTTTGGAACTGTTCTATGGCTTCTGACCACAGTTAAAGCTACCGAGGGTCATTTGATCTTTTTTTTAGATCTGTGTCCTTGTGCTGGAGCTCTGAGCATGTTGTCAGCTAGGGTTCATTTTTGCTTGGGAGTCTAAGGCGCCTAGGTTATCTTTCCATTGTTAGTTACTTGCCTAAGCCACTCACTGTTCATTAGAAGCACTGGTTTTATATATTCACTTGCTTATCAAAT
>NC_043702.1:89394632-89395941 GCF_006229205.1 Suricata suricatta | reverse complement strand
TTAGAGAGAAAGTGGAGGCAGGTTTTGCTGGATTTGGGAGGCCATTGCTTTTTAAAGGTTCCTGTACTTAGACATGACCTCACCTGGGAATCTTGTTGAGGTGCTGATTCTGATTCTGTAGTTCTGGGGTGAGACCTGGGATTATTCATTTTTAAAAATGTTCATTTGTTTATTTTTGATAGTGGGGACAGAAAGACAGGGATATAGAGAATCCCAAGTAGGTTCGATGCTGTCAGTGCAGAGCCAGATCTGGGGTTTGAACCCACGAACCAGGAGATCATGACCACAGCCAAAATCAAGAGTCAGATGCTTAACCAGCTGAGTCACCCAGGAACCTCTGGGATTATTCCTTTTTTAAAAAATGTTTATATATAGATATAGGTATAGATAGGGAGAGAGAGAGAGAGAGAGTGAGTCAGTCAGGGAGGGACAGAGACAGACAGACAGACAGATAATCCCAACTAAGTTCCATGTTTTCAGTGGAGAGCCAGATGCTGGACCCAAACCCACAAACCCTGAGATCATGACCTGAGCAGAAATCAAGAGTCAGATGCTTAAGTCACCCAGGTGCCCTGGGATTACTCATTTTTAATAAACTTCCAGGAAACAACACTGCTGTTGGTCTATGGACTATAACATGAATAGCAAAGTAAGAAGCTCTTGTCATGGTTTTATTCTGAATAAAACTAAAAGTCTGAGGAGGATTCTCAGCACAGGAATCGTGTTATTTGATTTGTAATTTTGAAGTCCCTTCAGCCTGTTGTGTGGCGAATCCTCTGAGGAAGGAAAGGAGAAGGCTCAGAGGCCTGCTGAGTGGCTGCTGTCATACACAGTGTGGATAGAAGATTCTGGTGCTTGATCTTGGGGTGGTGGTGATGGCAGTAGTGAGACATGCCAGCCGGCATAGTTGTGTAGTTTGTGCACTGCCCAAAACACTGGCAGAGTGGGCATACTGAACTGGCAGTCCAGCTTCATTCCATTTGCTAAGCTTTTCATTTTCTGGTGCCTTAGCTGTGAGGCAGAAGCTCTTTGACAATCTCTCCTCACTAGACAGAAGTGGGTGCCTTTTTATAATTCACGCAAAGGCAAGATGGGTGTTACCTATGCTCAGTGTCACAAGTGGTTGGATTTATTGTAGGAGATTTGGGGTAGTTAACATGGAGAGGAGAGGAGAGGTGTGTAACAAGAGCCTTTGTCTTTTACTTTTCACTTCTGCTGTCATGTGCTGCCGCCCAAGTTCATGGCCCATGAAAGCTGTTCCTGGAAAGCAGAGTAGCCACCAAGGAGCTAAGCTCAACTTTGAATTTTC
>NC_043702.1:89393460-89394532 GCF_006229205.1 Suricata suricatta | reverse complement strand
CTGGGGTTTGAACCCACGAACCAGGAGATCATGACCACAGCCAAAATCAAGAGTCAGATGCTTAACCAGCTGAGTCACCCAGGAACCTCTGGGATTATTCCTTTTTTAAAAAATGTTTATATATAGATATAGGTATAGATAGATAGGGAGAGAGAGAGAGAGAGAGTGAGTCAGTCAGGGAAAGACAGAGACAGACAGACAGACAGACAGACAGATAATCCCAACTAAGTTCCATGTTTTCAGTGGAGAGCCAGATGCTGGACCCAAACCCACAAACCCTGAGATCATGACCTGAGCAGAAATCAAGAGTCAGATGCTTAAGTCACCCAGGTGCCCTGGGATTACTCATTTTTAATAAACTTCCAGGAAACAACACTGCTGTTGGTCTATGGACTATAACATGAATAGCAAAGTAAGAAGCTCTTGTCATGGTTTTATTCTGAATAAAACTAAAAGTCTGAGGAGGATTCTCAGCACAGGAATCGTGTTATTTGATTTGTAATTTTGAAGTCCCTTCAGCCTGTTGTGTGGCGAATCCTCTGAGGAAGGAAAGGAGAAGGCTCAGAGGCCTGCTGAGCGGCTGCTGTCATACACAGTGTGGATAGAAGATTCTGGTGCTTGATCTTGGGGTGGTGGTGATGGCAGTAGTGAGACATGCCAGCCGGCATAGTTGTGTAGTTTGTGCACTGCCCAAAACACTGGCAGAGTGGGCATACTGAACTGGCAGTCCAGCTTCATTCCATTTGCTAAGCTTTTCATTTTCTGGTGCCTTAGCTGTGAGGCAGAAGCTCTTTGACAATCTCTCCTCACTAGACAGAAGTGGGTGCCTTTTTATAATTCACGCAAAGGCAAGATGGGTGTTACCTATGCTCGGTGTCACAAGTGGTTGGATTTAGTGTAGGAGATTTGGGGTAGTTAACATGGAGAGGAGAGGAGAGGGGTGTAACAAGAGCCTTTGTCTTTTACTTTTCACTTCTGCTGTCATGTGCTGCCGCCCAAGTTCATGGCCCATGAAAGCTGTTCCTGGAAAGCAGAGTAGCCACCAAGGAGCTAAGCTCAACTTTGAATTTTC